>NW_028240664.1:600000-809050 GCF_964263255.1 Lissotriton vulgaris | reverse complement strand
GGTGTTATCTCTTTTGTCGAAAATCAGCCGTTTTTGCTCGAACATTAAATGCCTCCAAATGGTATTTAATTAACTTCCCGGGGTGAAGAAACCCTTTTTGAGAACTCAGAGTGAGTAAATTGGCCATTTTCATGCACTTTTAACCATTCCATAAATCTTGTGTTTTGGGCCCCTGGAAGCATGAAAATCACTTTAAACATGCTAATTTTAGCTCTAACACTGATGATCCACCTACAAATGTGAACTGACGTTCAAAAATAAAACATTTGAAAACGGACCATTTTCCACATTTCTGAAGCATGACGTAATGGGGGGGTGTTATCTCTTTTGTCGAAAATCAGCCGTTTTTGCTCGAACATTAAATGCCTCCAAATGGTATTTAATTAACTTCCCGAGCCCCTGGAAGCATGAAAATCACTTTAAACATGCTAATTTTAGCTCTAACACTGATGATCCACCTACAAATTTGAACTGACGTTCAAAAATAAAACATTTGAAAACGGACCATTTTCCACATTTCTGAAGCATGACGTAATGGGTGGGTGTTATCTCTTTTGTCGAAAATCAGCCGTTTTTGCTCGAACATTAAATGCCTCCAAATGGTATTTAATTAACTTCCCGGGGTGAAGAAACCCTTTTTGAGAACTCAGAGTGAGTAAATTGGCCATTTTCATGCACTTTTAACCATTCCATAAATCTTGTGTTTTGGGCCCCTGGAAGCATGAAAATCACTTTAAACATGCTAATTTTAGCTCTAACACTGATGATCCACCTACAAATGTGAACTGACGTTCAAAAATAAAACATTTGAAAACGGACCATTTTCCACATTTCTGAAGCATGACGTAATGGGGGGGTGTTATCTCTTTTGTCGAAAATCAGCCGTTTTTGCTCGAACATTAAATGCCTCCAAATGGTATTTAATTAACTTCCCGAGCCCCTGGAAGCATGAAAATCACTTTAAACATGCTAATTTTAGCTCTAACACTGATGATCCACCTACAAATGTGAACTGACGTTCAAAAATAAAACATTTGAAAACGGACCATTTTCCACATTTCTGAAGCATGACGTAATGGGGGGGTGTTATCTCTTTTGTCGAAAATCAGCCGTTTTTGCTCGAACATTAAATGCCTCCAAATGGTATTTATTTCACTTCCCGGGGTGAAGAAACCCTTTTTGAGAACTCAGAGTGAGTAAATTGGCCATTTTCATGCACTTTTAACCATTCCATTAATCTTGTGTTTTGGGCCCCTGGAAGCATGAAAATCACTTTAAACATGCTAATTTTAGCTCTAACACTGATGATCCACCTACAAATGTGAACTGACGTTCAAAAATAAAACATTTGAAAACGGACCATTTTCCACATTTCTGAAGCATGACGTAATGGGGGGGTGTTATCTCTTTTGTCGAAAATCAGCCGTTTTTGCTCGAACATTAAATGCCTCCAAATGGTATTTATTTCACTTCCCGGGGTGAAGAAACCCTTTTTGAGAACTCAGAGTGAGTAAATTGGCCATTTTCATGCACTTTTAACCATTCCATTAATCTTGTGTTTTGGGCCCCTGGAAGCATGAAAATCACTTTAAACATGCTAATTTTAGCTCTAACACTGATGATCCACCTACAAATGTGAACTGACGTTCAAAAATAAAACATTTGAAAACGGACCATTTTCCACATTTCTGAAGCATGACGTAATGGGGGGGTGTTATCTCTTTTGTCGAAAATCAGCCGTTTTTGCTCGAACATTAAATGCCTCCAAATGGTATTTAATTAACTTCCCGGGGTGAAGAAACCCTTTTTGAGAACTCAGAGTGAGTAAATTGGCCATTTTCATGCACTTTTAACCATTCCATAAATCTTGTGTTTTGGGCCCCTGGAAGCATGAAAATCACTTTAAACATGCTAATTTTAGCTCTAACACTGATGATCCACCTACAAATGTGAACTGACGTTCAAAAATAAAACATTTGAAAACGGACCATTTTCCACATTTCTGAAGCATGACGTAATGGGGGGGTGTTATCTCTTTTGTCGAAAATCAGCCGTTTTTGCTCGAACATTAAATGCCTCCAAATGGTATTTAATTAACTTCCCGGGGTGGAGAAACCCTTTTTGAGAACTCAGAGTGAGTAAATTGGCCATTTTCATGCACTTTTAACCATTCCATAAATCTTGTGTTTTGGGCCCCTGGAAGCATGAAAATCACTTTAAACATGCTAATTTTAGCTCTAACACTGATGATCCACCTACAAATGTGAACTGACGTTCAAAAATAAAACATTTGAAAACGGACCATTTTCCACATTTCTGAAGCATGACGTAATGGGGGGGTGTTATCTCTTTTGTCGAAAATCAGCTGTTTTTGCTCGAACATTAAATGCCTCCAAATGGTATTTAATTAACTTCCCGAGCCCCTGGAAGCATGAAAATCACTTTAAACATGCTAATTTTAGCTCTAACACTGATGATCCACCTACAAATGTGAACTGACGTTCAAAAATAAAACATTTGAAAACGGACCATTTTCCACATTTCTGAAGCATGACGTAATGGGGGGGTGTTATCTCTTTTGTCGAAAATCAGCCGTTTTTGCTCGAACATTAAATGCCTCCAAATGGTATTTATTTCACTTCCCGGGGTGAAGAAACCCTTTTTGAGAACTCAGAGTGAGTAAATTGGCCATTTTCATGCACTTTTAACCATTCCATTAATCTTGTGTTTTGGACCCCTGGAAGCATGAAAATCACTTTAAACATGCTAATTTTAGCTCTAACACTGATGATCCACCTACAAATGTGAACTGACGTTCAAAAATAAAACATTTGAAAATGGACCATTTTCCACATTTCTGAAGCATGACGTAATGGGGGGGTGTTATCTCTTTTGTCGAAAATCAGCCGTTTTTGCTCGAACATTAAATGCCTCCAAATGGTATTTAATTAACTTCCCGGGGTGAAGAAACCCTTTTTGAGAACTCAGAGTGAGTAAATTGGCCATTTTCATGCACTTTTAACCATTCCATAAATCTTGTGTTTTGGGCCCCTGGAAGCATGAAAATCACTTTAAACATGCTAATTTTAGCTCTAACACTGATGATCCACCTACAAATGTGAACTGACGTTCAAAAATAAAACATTTGAAAACGGACCATTTTCCACATTTCTGAAGCATGACGTAATGGGGGGGTGTTATCTCTTTTGTCGAAAATCAGCCGTTTTTGCTCGAACATTAAATGCCTCCAAATGGTATTTAATTAACTTCCCGAGCCCCTGGAAGCATGAAAATCACTTTAAACATGCTAATTTTAGCTCTAACACTGATGATCCACCTACAAATTTGAACTGACGTTCAAAAATAAAACATTTGAAAACGGACCATTTTCCACATTTCTGAAGCATGACGTAATGGGTGGGTGTTATCTCTTTTGTCGAAAATCAGCCGTTTTTGCTCGAACATTAAATGCCTCCAAATGGTATTTAATTAACTTCCCGGGGTGAAGAAACCCTTTTTGAGAACTCAGAGTGAGTAAATTGGCCATTTTCATGCACTTTTAACCATTCCATAAATCTTGTGTTTTGGGCCCCTGGAAGCATGAAAATCACTTTAAACATGCTAATTTTAGCTCTAACACTGATGATCCACCTACAAATGTGAACTGACGTTCAAAAATAAAACATTTGAAAACGGACCATTTTCCACATTTCTGAAGCATGACGTAATGGGGGGGTGTTATCTCTTTTGTCGAAAATCAGCCGTTTTTGCTCGAACATTAAATGCCTCCAAATGGTATTTAATTAACTTCCCGAGCCCCTGGAAGCATGAAAATCACTTTAAACATGCTAATTTTAGCTCTAACACTGATGATCCACCTACAAATGTGAACTGACGTTCAAAAATAAAACATTTGAAAACGGACCATTTTCCACATTTCTGAAGCATGACGTAATGGGGGGGTGTTATCTCTTTTGTCGAAAATCAGCCGTTTTTGCTCGAACATTAAATGCCTCCAAATGGTATTTATTTCACTTCCCGGGGTGAAGAAACCCTTTTTGAGAACTCAGAGTGAGTAAATTGGCCATTTTCATGCACTTTTAACCATTCCATTAATCTTGTGTTTTGGGCCCCTGGAAGCATGAAAATCACTTTAAACATGCTAATTTTAGCTCTAACACTGATGATCCACCTACAAATGTGAACTGACGTTCAAAAATAAAACATTTGAAAACGGACCATTTTCCACATTTCTGAAGCATGACGTAATGGGGGGGTGTTATCTCTTTTGTCGAAAATCAGCCGTTTTTGCTCGAACATTAAATGCCTCCAAATGGTATTTATTTCACTTCCCGGGGTGAAGAAACCCTTTTTGAGAACTCAGAGTGAGTAAATTGGCCATTTTCATGCACTTTTAACCATTCCATTAATCTTGTGTTTTGGGCCCCTGGAAGCATGAAAATCACTTTAAACATGCTAATTTTAGCTCTAACACTGATGATCCACCTACAAATGTGAACTGACGTTCAAAAATAAAACATTTGAAAACGGACCATTTTCCACATTTCTGAAGCATGACGTAATGGGGGGGTGTTATCTCTTTTGTCGAAAATCAGCCGTTTTTGCTCGAACATTAAATGCCTCCAAATGGTATTTAATTAACTTCCCGGGGTGAAGAAACCCTTTTTGAGAACTCAGAGTGAGTAAATTGGCCATTTTCATGCACTTTTAACCATTCCATAAATCTTGTGTTTTGGGCCCCTGGAAGCATGAAAATCACTTTAAACATGCTAATTTTAGCTCTAACACTGATGATCCACCTACAAATGTGAACTGACGTTCAAAAATAAAACATTTGAAAACGGACCATTTTCCACATTTCTGAAGCATGACGTAATGGGGGGGTGTTATCTCTTTTGTCGAAAATCAGCCGTTTTTGCTCGAACATTAAATGCCTCCAAATGGTATTTAATTAACTTCCCGGGGTGGAGAAACCCTTTTTGAGAACTCAGAGTGAGTAAATTGGCCATTTTCATGCACTTTTAACCATTCCATAAATCTTGTGTTTTGGGCCCCTGGAAGCATGAAAATCACTTTAAACATGCTAATTTTAGCTCTAACACTGATGATCCACCTACAAATGTGAACTGACGTTCAAAAATAAAACATTTGAAAACGGACCATTTTCCACATTTCTGAAGCATGACGTAATGGGGGGGTGTTATCTCTTTTGTCGAAAATCAGCCGTTTTTGCTCGAACATTAAATGCCTCCAAATGGTATTTAATTAACTTCCCGAGCCCCTGGAAGCATGAAAATCACTTTAAACATGCTAATTTTAGCTCTAACACTGATGATCCACCTACAAATGTGAACTGACGTTCAAAAATAAAACATTTGAAAACGGACCATTTTCCACATTTCTGAAGCATGACGTAATGGGGGGGTGTTATCTCTTTTGTCGAAAATCAGCCGTTTTTGCTCGAACATTAAATGCCTCCAAATGGTATTTAATTAACTTCCCGGGGTGAAGAAACCCTTTTTGAGAACTCAGAGTGAGTAAATTGGCCATTTTCATGCACTTTTAACCATTCCATAAATCTTGTGTTTTGGGCCCCTGGAAGCATGAAAATCACTTTAAACATGCTAATTTTAGCTCTAACACTGATGATCCACCTACAAATGTGAACTGACGTTCAAAAATAAAACATTTGAAAACGGACCATTTTCCACATTTCTGAAGCATGACGTAATGGGGGGGTGTTATCTCTTTTGTCGAAAATCAGCTGTTTTTGCTCGAACATTAAATGCCTCCAAATGGTATTTAATTAACTTCCCGAGCCCCTGGAAGCATGAAAATCACTTTAAACATGCTAATTTTAGCTCTAACACTGATGATCCACCTACAAATGTGAACTGACGTTCAAAAATAAAACATTTGAAAACGGACCATTTTCCACATTTCTGAAGCATGACGTAATGGGGGGGTGTTATCTCTTTTGTCGAAAATCAGCCGTTTTTGCTCGAACATTAAATGCCTCCAAATGGTATTTATTTCACTTCCCGGGGTGAAGAAACCCTTTTTGAGAACTCAGAGTGAGTAAATTGGCCATTTTCATGCACTTTTAACCATTCCATTAATCTTGTGTTTTGGGCCCCTGGAAGCATGAAAATCACTTTAAACATGCTAATTTTAGCTCTAACACTGATGATCCACCTACAAATGTGAACTGACGTTCAAAAATAAAACATTTGAAAACGGACCATTTTCCACATTTCTGAAGCATGACGTAATTGGGGGGTGTTATCTCTTTTGTCGAAAATCAGCCGTTTTTGCTCGAACATTAAATGCCTCCAAATGGTATTTATTTCACTTCCCGAGCCCCTGGAAGCATGAAAATCACTTTAAACATGCTAATTTTAGCTCTAACACTGATGATCCACCTACAAATGTGAACTGACGTTCAAAAATAAAACATTTGAAAACGGACCATTTTCCACATTTCTGAAGCATGACGTAATGGGGGGGTGTTATCTCTTTTGTCGAAAATCAGCCGTTTTTGCTCGAACATTAAATGCCTCCAAATGGTATTTATTTCACTTCCCGGGGTGAAGAAACCCTTTTTGAGAACTCAGAGTGAGTAAATTGGCCATTTTCATGCACTTTTAACCATTCCATTAATCTTGTGTTTTGGGCCCCTGGAAGCATGAAAATCACTTTAAACATGCTAATTTTAGCTCTAACACTGATGATCCACCTACAAATGTGAACTGACGTTCAAAAATAAAACATTTGAAAACGGACCATTTTCCACATTTCTGAAGCATGACGTAATTGGGGGGTGTTATCTCTTTTGTCGAAAATCAGCCGTTTTTGCTCGAACATTAAATGCCTCCAAATGGTATTTAATTAACTTCCCGAGCCCCTGGAAGCATGAAAATCACTTTAAACATGCTAATTTTAGCTCTAACACTGATGATCCACCTACAAATGTGAACTGACGTTCAAAAATAAAACATTTGAAAACGGACCATTTTCCACATTTCTGAAGCATGACGTAATGGGGGGGTGTTATCTCTTTTGTCGAAAATCAGCCGTTTTTGCTCGAACATTAAATGCCTCCAAATGGTATTTATTTCACTTCCCGAGCCCCTGGAAGCATGAAAATCACTTTAAACATGCTAATTTTAGCTCTAACACTGATGATCCACCTACAAATGTGAACTGACGTTCAAAAATAAAACATTTGAAAACGGACCATTTTCCACATTTCTGAAGCATGACGTAATGGGGGGGTGTTATCTCTTTTGTCGAAAATCAGCCGTTTTTGCTCGAACATTAAATGCCTCCAAATGGTATTTAATTAACTTCCCGGGGTGAAGAAACCCTTTTTGAGAACTCAGAGTGAGTAAATTGGCCATTTTCATGCACTTTTAACCATTCCATAAATCTTGTGTTTTGGGCCCCTGGAAGCATGAAAATCACTTTAAACATGCTAATTTTAGCTCTAACACTGATGATCCACCTACAAATGTGAACTGACGTTCAAAAATAAAACATTTGAAAACGGACCATTTTCCACATTTCTGAAGCATGACGTAATGGGGGGGTGTTATCTCTTTTGTCGAAAATCAGCCGTTTTTGCTCGAACATTAAATGCCTCCAAATGGTATTTAATTAACTTCCCGGGGTGAAGAAACCCTTTTTGAGAACTCAGAGTGAGTAAATTGGCCATTTTCATGCACTTTTAACCATTCCATAAATCTTGTGTTTTGGGCCCCTGGAAGCATGAAAATCACTTTAAACATGCTAATTTTAGCTCTAACACTGATGATCCACCTACAAATGTGAACTGACGTTCAAAAATAAAACATTTGAAAACGGACCATTTTCCACATTTCTGAAGCATGACGTAATGGGGGGGTGTTATCTCTTTTGTCGAAAATCAGCCGTTTTTGCTCGAACATTAAATGCCTCCAAATGGTATTTAATTAACTTCCCGAGCCCCTGGAAGCATGAAAATTACTTTAAACATGCTAATTTTAGCTCTAACACTGATGATCCACCTACAAATGTGAACTGACGTTCAAAAATAAAACATTTGAAAACGGACCATTTTCCACATTTCTGAAGCATGACGTAATGGGGGGGTGTTATCTCTTTTGTCGAAAATCAGCCGTTTTTGCTCGAACATTAAATGCCTCCAAATGGTATTTATTTCACTTCCCGGGGTGAAGAAACCCTTTTTGAGAACTCAGAGTGAGTAAATTGGCCATTTTCTTGCACTTTTAAAAATTCCATTAATCTTGTGTTTTGGGCCCCTGGAAGCATGAAAATCACTTTAAACATGCTAATTTTAGCTCTAACACTGACGATCCACCTACAAATGTGAACTGACGTTCAAAAATAAAACATTTGAAAACGGACCATTTTCCACATTTCTGAAGCATGACGTAATGGGGGGGTGTTATCTCTTTTGTCGAAAATCAGCCGTTTTTGCTCGAACATTAAATGCCTCCAAATGGTATTTAATTAACTTCCCGGGGTGAAGAAACCCTTTTTGAGAACTCAGAGTGAGTAAATTGGCCATTTTCATGCACTTTTAACCATTCCATAAATCTTGTGTTTTGGGCCCCTGGAAGCATGAAAATCACTTTAAACATGCTAATTTTAGCTCTAACACTGATGATCCACCTACAAATGTGAACTGACGTTCAAAAATAAAACATTTGAAAACGGACCATTTTCCACATTTCTGAAGCATGACGTAATGGGGGGGTGTTATCTCTTTTGTCGAAAATCAGCCGTTTTTGCTCGAACATTAAATGCCTCCAAATGGTATTTAATTAACTTCCCGGGGTGAAGAAACCCTTTTTGAGAACTCAGAGTGAGTAAATTGGCCATTTTCATGCACTTTTAACCATTCCATAAATCTTGTGTTTTGGGCCCCTGGAAGCATGAAAATCACTTTAAACATGCTAATTTTAGCTCTAACACTGATGATCCACCTACAAATGTGAACTGACGTTCAAAAATAAAACATTTGAAAACGGACCATTTTCCACATTTCTGAAGCATGACGTAATGGGGGGGTGTTATCTCTTTTGTCGAAAATCAGCCGTTTTTGCTCGAACATTAAATGCCTCCAAATGGTATTTAATTAACTTCCCGAGCCCCTGGAAGCATGAAAATCACTTTAAACATGCTAATTTTAGCTCTAACACTGATGATCCACCTACAAATTTGAACTGACGTTCAAAAATAAAACATTTGAAAACGGACCATTTTCCACATTTCTGAAGCATGACGTAATGGGGGGGTGTTATCTCTTTTGTCGAAAATCAGCCGTTTTTGCATGAACATTAAATGCCTCCAAATGGTATTTAATTAACTTCCCGGGGTGAAGAAACCCTTTTTGAGAACTCAGAGTGAGTAAATTGGCCATTTTCATGCACTTTTAACCATTCCATAAATCTTGTGTTTTGGGCCCCTGGAAGCATGAAAATCACTTTAAACATGCTAATTTTAGCTCTAACACTGATGATCCACCTACAAATGTGAACTGACGTTCAAAAATAAAACATTTGAAAACGGACCATTTTCCACATTTCTGAAGCATGACGTAATGGGGGGGTGTTATCTCTTTTGTCGAAAATCAGCCGTTTTTGCTCGAACATTAAATGCCTCCAAATGGTATTTAATTAACTTCCCGAGCCCCTGGAAGCATGAAAATCACTTTAAACATGATAATTTTAGCTCTAACACTGATGATCCACCTACAAATGTGAACTGACGTTCAAAAATAAAACATTTGAAAACGTACCATTTTCCACATTTCTGAAGCATGACGTAATGGGGGGGTGTTATCTCTTTTGTCGAAAATCAGCTGTTTTTGCTCGAACATTAAATGCCTCCAAATGGTATTTATTTCACTTCCCGGGGTGAAGAAACCCTTTTTGAGAACTCAGAGTGAGTAAATTGGCCATTTTCATGCACTTTTAACCATTCCATTAATCTTGTGTTTTGGGCCCCTGGAAGCATGAAAATCACTTTAAACATGCTAATTTTAGCTCTAACACTGATGATCCACCTACAAATGTGAACTGACGTTCAAAAATAAAACATTTGAAAACGGACCATTTTCCACATTTCTGAAGCATGACGTAATGGGGGGGTGTTATCTCTTTTGTCGAAAATCAGCCGTTTTTGCTCGAACATTAAATGCCTCCAAATGGTATTTATTTCACTTCCCGGGGTGAAGAAACCCTTTTTGAGAACTCAGAGTGAGTAAATTGGCCATTTTCATGCACTTTTAACCATTCCATTAATCTTGTGTTTTGGGCCCCTGGAAGCATGAAAATCACTTTAAACATGCTAATTTTAGCTCTAACACTGATGATCCACCTACAAATGTGAACTGACGTTCAAAAATAAAACATTTGAAAACGGACCATTTTCCACATTTCTGAAGCATGACGTAATGGGGGGGTGTTATCTCTTTTGTCGAAAATCAGCCGTTTTTGCTCGAACATTAAATGCCTCCAAATGGTATTTAATTAACTTCCCGCGGTGAAGAAACCCTTTTTGAGAACTCAGAGTGAGTAAATTGGCCATTTTCATGCACTTTTAACCATTCCATAAATCTTGTGTTTTGGGCCCCTGGAAGCATGAAAATCACTTTAAACATGCTAATTTTAGCTCTAACACTGATGATCCACCTACAAATGTGAACTGACGTTCAAAAATAAAACATTTGAAAACGGACCATTTTCCACATTTCTGAAGCATGACGTAATGGGGGGGTGTTATCTCTTTTGTCGAAAATCAGCCGTTTTTGCTCGAACATTAAATGCCTCCAAATGGTATTTAATTAACTTCCCGGGGTGAAGAAACCCTTTTTGAGAACTCAGAGTGAGTAAATTGGCCATTTTCATGCACTTTTAACCATTCCATAAATCTTGTGTTTTGGGCCCCTGGAAGCATGAAAATCACTTTAAACATGCTAATTTTAGCTCTAACACTGATGATCCACCTACAAATGTGAACTGACGTTCAAAAATAAAACATTTGAAAACGGACCATTTTCCACATTTCTGAAGCATGACGTAATAGGGGGGTGTTATCTCTTTTGTCGAAAATCAGCCGTTTTTGCTCGAACATTAAATGCCTCCAAATGGTATTTAATTAACTTCCCGAGCCCCTGGAAGCATGAAAATCACTTTAAACATGCTAATTTTAGCTCTAACACTGATGATCCACCTACAAATGTGAACTGACGTTCAAAAATAAAACATTTGAAAACGGACCATTTTCCACATTTCTGAAGCATGACGTAATGGGGGGGTGTTATCTCTTTTGTCGAAAATCAGCCGTTTTTGCTCGAACATTAAATGCCTCCAAATGGTATTTATTTCACTTCCCGGGGTGAAGAAACCCTTTTTGAGAACTCGGAGTGAGTAAATTGGCCATTTTCTTGCACTTTTAAAAATTCCATTAATCTTGTGTTTTGGGCCCCTGGAAGCATGACAATCACTTTAAACATGCTAATTTTAGCTCTAACACTGATGATCCACCTACAAATGTGAACTGACGTTCAAAAATAAAACATTTGAAAACAGACCATTTTCCACATTTCTGAAGCATGACGTAATGGGGGGGTGTTATCTCTTTTGTCGAAAATCAGCCGTTTTTGCTCGAACATTAAATGCCTCCAAAGGGTATTTAATTAACTTCCCGGGGTGAAGAAACCCTTTTTGAGAACTCAGAGTGAGTAAATTGGCCATTTTCATGCACTTTTAACCATTCCATAAATCTTGTGTTTTGGGCCCCTGGAAGCATGAAAATCACTTTAAACATGCTAATTTTAGCTCTAACACTGATGATCCACCTACAAATGTGAACTGACGTTCAAAAATAAAACATTTGAAAACGGACCATTTTCCACATTTCTGAAGCATGACGTAATGGGGGGGTGTTATCTCTTTTGTCGAAAATCAGCCGTTTTTGCTCGAACATTAAATGCCTCCAAATGGTATTTAATTAACTTCCCGGGGTGAAGAAACCCTTTTTGAGAACTCAGAGTGAGTAAATTGGCCATTTTCATGCACTTTTAACCATTCCATAAATCTTGTGTTTTGGGCCCCTGGAAGCATGAAAATCACTTTAAACATGCTAATTTTAGCTCTAACACTGATGATCCACCTACAAATGTGAACTGACGTTCAAAAATAAAACATTTGAAAACGGACCATTTTCCACATTTCTGAAGCATGACGTAATGGGGGGGTGTTATCTCTTTTGTCGAAAATCAGCCGTTTTTGCTCGAACATTAAATGCCTCCAAATGGTATTTAATTAACTTCCCGAGCCCCTGGAAGCATGAAAATCACTTTAAACATGCTAATTTTAGCTCTAACACTGATGATCCACCTACAAATTTGAACTGACGTTCAAAAATAAAACATTTGAAAACGGACCATTTTCCACATTTCTGAAGCATGACGTAATGGGGGGTGTTATCTCTTTTGTCGAAAATCAGCCGTTTTTGCTCGAACATTAAATGCCTCCAAATGGTATTTAATTAACTTCCCGGGGTGAAGAAACCCTTTTTGAGAACTCAGAGTGAGTAAATTGGCCATTTTCATGCACTTTTAACCATTCCATAAATCTTGTGTTTTGGGCCCCTGGAAGCATGAAAATCACTTTAAACATGCTAATTTTAGCTCTAACACTGATGATCCACCTACAAATGTGAACTGACGTTCAAAAATAAAACATTTGAAAACGGACCATTTTCCACATTTCTGAAGCATGACGTAATGGGGGGGTGTTATCTCTTTTGTCGAAAATCAGCCGTTTTTGCTCGAACATTAAATGCCTCCAAATGGTATTTAATTAACTTCCCGAGCCCCTGGAAGCATGAAAATCACTTTAAACATGCTAATTTTAGCTCTAACACTGATGATCCACCTACAAATTTGAACTGACGTTCAAAAATAAAACATTTGAAAACGGACCATTTTCCACATTTCTGAAGCATGACGTAATGGGGGGGTGTTATCTCTTTTGTCGAAAATCAGCCATTTTTGCTCGAACATTAAATGCCTCCAAATGGTATTTAATTAACTTCCCGGGGTGAAGAAACCCTTTTTCAGAACTCAGAGTGAGTAAATTGGCCATTTTCATGCACTTTTAACCATTCCATAAATCTTGTGTTTTGGGCCCCTGGAAGCATGAAAATCACTTTAAACATGCTAATTTTAGCTCTAACACTGATGATCCACCTACAAATGTGAACTGACGTTCAAAAATAAAACATTTGAAAACGGACCATTTTCCACATTTCTGAAGCATGACGTAATGGGGGGGTGTTATCTCTTTTGTCGAAAATCAGCCGTTTTTGCTCGAACATTAAATGCCTCCAAATGGTATTTAATTAACTTCCCGAGCCCCTGGAAGCATGAAAATCACTTTAAACATGCTAATTTTAGCTCTAACACTGATGATCCACCTACAAATGTGAACTGACGTTCAAAAATAAAACATTTGAAAACGGACCATTTTCCACATTTCTGAAGCATGACGTAATGGGGGGGTGTTATCTCTTTTGTCGAAAATCAGCCGTTTTTGCTCGAACATTAAATGCCTCCAAATGGTATTTATTTCACTTCCCGGGGTGAAGAAACCCTTTTTGAGAACTCAGAGTGAGTAAATTGGCCATTTTCATGCACTTTTAACCATTTCATTAATCTTGTGTTTTGGGCCCCTGGAAGCATGAAAATCACTTTAAACATGCTAATTTTAGCTCTAACACTGATGATCCACCTACAAATGTGAACTGACGTTCAAAAATAAAACATTTGAAAACGGACCATTTTCCACATTTCTGAAGCATGACGTAATTGGGGGGTGTTATCTCTTTTGTCGAAAATCAGCCGTTTTTGCTCGAACATTAAATGCCTCCAAATGGTATTTATTTCACTTCCCGAGCCCCTGGAAGCATGAAAATCACTTTAAACATGCTAATTTTAGCTCTAACACTGATGATCCACCTACAAATGTGAACTGACGTTCAAAAATAAAACATTTGAAAACGGACCATTTTCCACATTTCTGAAGCATGACGTAATGGGGGGGTGTTATCTCTTTTGTCGAAAATCAGCCGTTTTTGCTCGAACATTAAATGCCTCCAAATGGTATTTATTTCACTTCCCGGGGTGAAGAAACCCTTTTTGAGAACTCAGAGTGAGTAAATTGGCCATTTTCATGCACTTTTAACCATTCCATTAATCTTGTGTTTTGGGCCCCTGGAAGCATGAAAATCACTTTAAACATGCTAATTTTAGCTCTAACACTGATGATCCACCTACAAATGTGAACTGACGTTCAAAAATAAAACATTTGAAAACGGACCATTTTCCACATTTCTGAAGCATGACGTAATGGGGGGTGTTATCTCTTTTGTCGAAAATCAGCCGTTTTTGCTCGAACATTAAATGCCTCCAAATGGTATTTAATTAACTTCCCGAGCCCCTGGAAGCATGAAAATCACTTTAAACATGCTAATTTTAGCTCTAACACTGATGATCCACCTACAAATGTGAACTGACGTTCAAAAATAAAACATTTGAAAACGGACCATTTTCCACATTTCTGAAGCATGACGTAATGGGGGGGTGTTATCTCTTTTGTCGAAAATCAGCCGTTTTTGCTCGAACATTAAATGCCTCCAAATGGTATTTATGTCACTTCCCAAGCCCCTGGAAGCATGAAAATCACTTTAAACATGCTAATTTTAGCTCTAACACTGATGATCCACCTACAAATGTGAACTGACGTTCAAAAATAAAACATTTGAAAACGGACCATTTTCCACATTTCTGAAGCATGACGTAATGGGGGGGTGTTATCTCTTTTGTCGAAAATCAGCCGTTTTTGCTCGAACATTAAATGCCTCCAAATGGTATTTAATTAACTTCCCGGGGTGAAGAAACCCTTTTTGAGAACTCAGAGTGAGTAAATTGGCCATTTTCATGCACTTTTAACCATTCCATAAATCTTGTGTTTTGGGCCCCTGGAAGCATGAAAATCACTTTAAACATGCAAATTTTAGCTCTAACACTGATGATCCACCTACAAATGTGAACTGACGTTCAAAAATAAAACATTTGAAAACGGACCATTTTCCACATTTCTGAAGCATGACGTAATGGGGGGGTGTTATCTCTTTTGTCGAAAATCAGCCGTTTTTGCTCGAACATTAAATGCCTCCAAATGGTATTTAATTACCTTCCCGGGGTGAAGAAACCCTTTTTGAGAACTCAGAGTGAGTAAATTGGCCATTTTCATGCACTTTTAACCATTCCATAAATCTTGTGTTTTGGGCCCCTGGAAGCATGAAAATCACTTTAAACATGCTAATTTTAGCTCTAACACTGATGATCCACCTACAAATGTGAACTGACGTTCAAAAATAAAACATTTGAAAACGGACCATTTTCCACATTTCTGAAGCATGACGTAATGGGGGGGTGTTATCTCTTTTGTCGAAAATCAGCCGTTTTTGCTCGAACATTAAATGCCTCCAAATGGTATTTAATTAACTTCCCGAGCCCCTGGAAGCATGAAAATCACTTTAAACATGCTAATTTTAGCTCTAACACTGATGATCCACCTACAAATGTGAACTGACGTTCAAAAATAAAACATTTGAAAACGGACCATTTTCCACATTTCTGAAGCATGACGTAATGGGGGGGTGTTATCTCTTTTGTCGAAAATCAGCCGTTTTTGCTCGAACATTAAATGCCTCCAAATGGTATTTATTTCACTTCCCGGGGTGAAGAAACCCTTTTTGAGAACTCAGAGTGAGTAAATTGGCCATTTTCATGCACTTTTAACCATTCCATTAATCTTGTGTTTTGGACCCCTGGAAGCATGAAAATCACTTTAAACATGCTAATTTTAGCTCTAACACTGATGATCCACCTACAAATGTGAACTGACGTTCAAAAATAAAACATTTGAAAATGGACCATTTTCCACATTTCTGAAGCATGACGTAATGGGGGGGTGTTATCTCTTTTGTCGAAAATCAGCCGTTTTTGCTCGAACATTAAATGCCTCCAAATGGTATTTAATTAACTTCCCGGGGTGAAGAAACCCTTTTTGAGAACTCAGAGTGAGTAAATTGGCCATTTTCATGCACTTTTAACCATTCCATAAATCTTGTGTTTTGGGCCCCTGGAAGCATGAAAATCACTTTAAACATGCTAATTTTAGCTCTAACACTGATGATCCACCTACAAATGTGAACTGACGTTCAAAAATAAAACATTTGAAAACGGACCATTTTCCACATTTCTGAAGCATGACGTAATGGGGGGGTGTTATCTCTTTTGTCGAAAATCAGCCGTTTTTGCTCGAACATTAAATGCCTCCAAATGGTATTTAATTAACTTCCCGAGCCCCTGGAAGCATGAAAATCACTTTAAACATGCTAATTTTAGCTCTAACACTGATGATCCACCTACAAATTTGAACTGACGTTCAAAAATAAAACATTTGAAAACGGACCATTTTCCACATTTCTGAAGCATGACGTAATGGGTGGGTGTTATCTCTTTTGTCGAAAATCAGCCGTTTTTGCTCGAACATTAAATGCCTCCAAATGGTATTTAATTAACTTCCCGGGGTGAAGAAACCCTTTTTGAGAACTCAGAGTGAGTAAATTGGCCATTTTCATGCACTTTTAACCATTCCATAAATCTTGTGTTTTGGGCCCCTGGAAGCATGAAAATCACTTTAAACATGCTAATTTTAGCTCTAACACTGATGATCCACCTACAAATGTGAACTGACGTTCAAAAATAAAACATTTGAAAACGGACCATTTTCCACATTTCTGAAGCATGACGTAATGGGGGGGTGTTATCTCTTTTGTCGAAAATCAGCCGTTTTTGCTCGAACATTAAATGCCTCCAAATGGTATTTAATTAACTTCCCGAGCCCCTGGAAGCATGAAAATCACTTTAAACATGCTAATTTTAGCTCTAACACTGATGATCCACCTACAAATGTGAACTGACGTTCAAAAATAAAACATTTGAAAACGGACCATTTTCCACATTTCTGAAGCATGACGTAATGGGGGGGTGTTATCTCTTTTGTCGAAAATCAGCCGTTTTTGCTCGAACATTAAATGCCTCCAAATGGTATTTATTTCACTTCCCGGGGTGAAGAAACCCTTTTTGAGAACTCAGAGTGAGTAAATTGGCCATTTTCATGCACTTTTAACCATTCCATTAATCTTGTGTTTTGGGCCCCTGGAAGCATGAAAATCACTTTAAACATGCTAATTTTAGCTCTAACACTGATGATCCACCTACAAATGTGAACTGACGTTCAAAAATAAAACATTTGAAAACGGACCATTTTCCACATTTCTGAAGCATGACGTAATGGGGGGGTGTTATCTCTTTTGTCGAAAATCAGCCGTTTTTGCTCGAACATTAAATGCCTCCAAATGGTATTTATTTCACTTCCCGGGGTGAAGAAACCCTTTTTGAGAACTCAGAGTGAGTAAATTGGCCATTTTCATGCACTTTTAACCATTCCATAAATCTTGTGTTTTGGGCCCCTGGAAGCATGAAAATCACTTTAAACATGCTAATTTTAGCTCTAACACTGATGATCCACCTACAAATGTGAACTGACGTTCAAAAATAAAACATTTGAAAACGGACCATTTTCCACATTTCTGAAGCATGACGTAATGGGGGGGTGTTATCTCTTTTGTCGAAAATCAGCCGTTTTTGCTCGAACATTAAATGCCTCCAAATGGTATTTAATTAACTTCCCGAGCCCCTGGAAGCATGAAAATCACTTTAAACATGCTAATTTTAGCTCTAACACTGATGATCCACCTACAAATGTGAACTGACGTTCAAAAATAAAACATTTGAAAACGGACCATTTTCCACATTTCTGAAGCATGACGTAATGGGGGGGTGTTATCTCTTTTGTCGAAAATCAGCCGTTTTTGCTCGAACATTAAATGCCTCCAAATGGTATTTATTTCACTTCCCGGGGTGAAGAAACCCTTTTTGAGAACTCAGAGTGAGTAAATTGGCCATTTTCATGCACTTTTAACAATTCCATAAATCTTGTGTTTTGGGCCCCTGGAAGCATGAAAATCACTTTAAACATGCTAATTTTAGCTCTAACACTGATGATCCACCTACAAATGTGAACTGACGTTCAAAAATAAAACATTTGAAAACGGACCATTTTCCACATTTCTGAAGCATGACGTAATGGGGGGGTGTTATCTCTTTTGTCGAAAATCAGCCGTTTTTGCTCGAACATTAAATGCCTCCAAATGGTATTTAATTAACTTCCCGAGCCCCTGGAAGCATGAAAATCACTTTAAACATGCTAATTTTAGCTCTAACACTGATGATCCACCTACAAATTTGAACTGACGTTCAAAAATAAAACATTTGAAAACGGACCATTTTCCACATTTCTGAAGCATGACGTAATGGGTGGGTGTTATCTCTTTTGTCGAAAATCAGCCGTTTTTGCTCGAACATTAAATGCCTCCAAATGGTATTTAATTAACTTCCCGGGGTGAAGAAACCCTTTTTGAGAACTCAGAGTGAGTAAATTGGCCATTTTCATGCACTTTTAACCATTCCATAAATCTTGTGTTTTGGGCCCCTGGAAGCATGAAAATCACTTTAAACATGCTAATTTTAGCTCTAACACTGATGATCCACCTACAAATGTGAACTGACGTTCAAAAATAAAACATTTGAAAACGGACCATTTTCCACATTTCTGAAGCATGACGTAATGGGGGGGTGTTATCTCTTTTGTCGAAAATCAGCCGTTTTTGCTCGAACATTAAATGCCTCCAAATGGTATTTATTTCACTTCCCGGGGTGAAGAAACCCTTTTTGAGAACTCAGAGTGAGTAAATTGGCCATTTTCATGCACTTTTAACCATTCCATTAATCTTGTGTTTTGGGCCCCTGGAAGCATGAAAATCACTTTAAACATGCTAATTTTAGCTCTAACACTGATGATCCACCTACAAATGTGAACTGACGTTCAAAAATAAAACATTTGAAAACGGACCATTTTCCACATTTCTGAAGCATGACGTAATGGGGGGGTGTTATCTCTTTTGTCGAAAATCAGCCGTTTTTGCTCGAACATTAAATGCCTCCAAATGGTATTTATTTCACTTCCCGGGGTGAAGAAACCCTTTTTGAGAACTCAGAGTGAGTAAATTGGCCATTTTCATGCACTTTTAACCATTCCATAAATCTTGTGTTTTGGGCCCCTGGAAGCATGAAAATCACTTTAAACATGCTAATTTTAGCTCTAACACTGATGATCCACCTACAAATGTGAACTGACGTTCAAAAATAAAACATTTGAAAACGGACCATTTTCCACATTTCTGAAGCATGACGTAATGGGGGGGTGTTATCTCTTTTGTCGAAAATCAGCCGTTTTTGCTCGAACATTAAATGCCTCCAAATGGTATTTAATTAACTTCCCGAGCCCCTGGAAGCATGAAAATCACTTTAAACATGCTAATTTTAGCTCTAACACTGATGATCCACCTACAAATGTGAACTGACGTTCAAAAATAAAACATTTGAAAACGGACCATTTTCCACATTTCTGAAGCATGACGTAATGGGGGGGTGTTATCTCTTTTGTCGAAAATCAGCCGTTTTTGCTCGAACATTAAATGCCTCCAAATGGTATTTATTTCACTTCCCGGGGTGAAGAAACCCTTTTTGAGAACTCAGAGTGAGTAAATTGGCCATTTTCATGCACTTTTAACAATTCCATAAATCTTGTGTTTTGGGCCCCTGGAAGCATGAAAATCACTTTAAACATGCTAATTTTAGCTCTAACACTGATGATCCACCTACAAATGTGAACTGACGTTCAAAAATAAAACATTTGAAAACGGACCATTTTCCACATTTCTGAAGCATGACGTAATGGGGGGGTGTTATCTCTTTTGTCGAAAATCAGCCGTTTTTGCTCGAACATTAAATGCCTCCAAATGGTATTTAATTAACTTCCCGAGCCCCTGGAAGCATGAAAATCACTTTAAACATGCTAATTTTAGCTCTAACACTGATGATCCACCTACAAATGTGAACTGACGTTCAAAAATAAAACATTTGAAAACGGACCATTTTCCACATTTCTGAAGCATGACGTAATGGGGGGGTGTTATCTCTTTTGTCGAAAATCAGCCGTTTTTGCTCGAACATTAAATGCCTCCAAAGGGTATTTAATTAACTTCCCGGGGTGAAGAAACCCTTTTTGAGAACTCAGAGTGAGTAAATTGGCCATTTTCATGCACTTTTAACCATTCCATAAATCTTGTGTTTTGGGCCCCTGGAAGCATGAAAATCACTTTAAACATGCTAATTTTAGCTCTAACACTGATGATCCACCTACAAATGTGAACTGACGTTCAAAAATAAAACATTTGAAAACGGACCATTTTCCACATTTCTGAAGCATGACGTAATGGGGGGGTGTTATCTCTTTTGTCGAAAATCAGCCGTTTTTGCTCGAACATTAAATGCCTCCAAATGGTATTTAATTAACTTCCCGGGGTGAAGAAACCCTTTTTGAGAACTCAGAGTGAGTAAATTGGCCATTTTCATGCACTTTTAACCATTCCATAAATCTTGTGTTTTGGGCCCCTGGAAGCATGAAAATCACTTTAAACATGCTAATTTTAGCTCTAACACTGATGATCCACCTACAAATGTGAACTGACGTTCAAAAATAAAACATTTGAAAACGGACCATTTTCCACATTTCTGAAGCATGACGTAATGGGTGGTGTTATCTCTTTTGTCGAAAATCAGCCGTTTTTGCTCGAACATTAAATGCCTCCAAATGGTATTTAATTAACTTCCCGAGCCCCTGGAAGCATGAAAATCACTTTAAACATGCTAATTTTAGCTCTAACACTGATGATCCACCTACAAATTTGAACTGACGTTCAAAAATAAAACATTTGAAAACGGACCATTTTCCACATTTCTGAAGCATGACGTAATGGGGGGTGTTATCTCTTTTGTCGAAAATCAGCCGTTTTTGCTCGAACATTAAATGCCTCCAAATGGTATTTAATTAACTTCCCGGGGTGAAGAAACCCTTTTTGAGAACTCAGAGTGAGTAAATTGGCCATTTTCATGCACTTTTAACCATTCCATAAATCTTGTGTTTTGGGCCCCTGGAAGCATGAAAATCACTTTAAACATGCTAATTTTAGCTCTAACACTGATGATCCACCTACAAATGTGAACTGACGTTCAAAAATAAAACATTTGAAAACGGACCATTTTCCACATTTCTGAAGCATGACGTAATGGGGGGGTGTTATCTCTTTTGTCGAAAATCAGCCGTTTTTGCTCGAACATTAAATGCCTCCAAATGGTATTTAATTAACTTCCCGAGCCCCTGGAAGCATGAAAATCACTTTAAACATGCTAATTTTAGCTCTAACACTGATGATCCACCTACAAATTTGAACTGACGTTCAAAAATAAAACATTTGAAAACGGACCATTTTCCACATTTCTGAAGCATGACGTAATGGGGGGGTGTTATCTCTTTTGTCGAAAATCAGCCATTTTTGCTCGAACATTAAATGCCTCCAAATGGTATTTAATTAACTTCCCGGGGTGAAGAAACCCTTTTTCAGAACTCAGAGTGAGTAAATTGGCCATTTTCATGCACTTTTAACCATTCCATAAATCTTGTGTTTTGGGCCCCTGGAAGCATGAAAATCACTTTAAACATGCTAATTTTAGCTCTAACACTGATGATCCACCTACAAATGTGAACTGACGTTCAAAAATAAAACATTTGAAAACGGACCATTTTCCACATTTCTGAAGCATGACGTAATGGGGGGGTGTTATCTCTTTTGTCGAAAATCAGCCGTTTTTGCTCGAACATTAAATGCCTCCAAATGGTATTTAATTAACTTCCCGAGCCCCTGGAAGCATGAAAATCACTTTAAACATGCTAATTTTAGCTCTAACACTGATGATCCACCTACAAATGTGAACTGACGTTCAAAAATAAAACATTTGAAAACGGACCATTTTCCACATTTCTGAAGCATGACGTAATGGGGGGGTGTTATCTCTTTTGTCGAAAATCAGCCGTTTTTGCTCGAACATTAAATGCCTCCAAATGGTATTTATTTCACTTCCCGGGGTGAAGAAACCCTTTTTGAGAACTCAGAGTGAGTAAATTGGCCATTTTCATGCACTTTTAACCATTCCATTAATCTTGTGTTTTGGGCCCCTGGAAGCATGAAAATCACTTTAAACATGCTAATTTTAGCTCTAACACTGATGATCCACCTACAAATGTGAACTGACGTTCAAAAATAAAACATTTGAAAACGGACCATTTTCCACATTTCTGAAGCATGACGTAATGGGGGGTGTTATCTCTTTTGTCGAAAATCAGCCGTTTTTGCTCGAACATTAAATGCCTCCAAATGGTATTTAATTAACTTCCCAGGCCCTGGAAGCATGAAAATCACTTTAAACATGCTAATTTTAGCTCTAACACTGATGATCCACCTACAAATGTGAACTGACGTTCAAAAATAAAACATTTGAAAACGGACCATTTTCCACATTTCTGAAGCATGACGTAATGGGGGGGTGTTATCTCTTTTGTCGAAAATCAGCCGTTTTTGCTCGAACATTAAATGCCTCCAAATGGTATTTATGTCACTTCCCGAGCCCCTGGAAGCATGAAAATCACTTTAAACATGCTAATTTTAGCTCTAACACTGATGATCCACCTACAAATGTGAACTGACGTTCAAAAATAAAACATTTGAAAACGGACCATTTTCCACATTTCTGAAGCATGACGTAATGGGGGGGTGTTATCTCTTTTGTCGAAAATCAGCCGTTTTTGCTCGAACATTAAATGCCTCCAAATGGTATTTAATTAACTTCCCGGGGTGAAGAAACCCTTTTTGAGAACTCAGAGTGAGTAAATTGGCCATTTTCATGCACTTTTAACCATTCCATAAATCTTGTGTTTTGGGCCCCTGGAAGCATGAAAATCACTTTAAACATGCAAATTTTAGCTCTAACACTGATGATCCACCTACAAATGTGAACTGACGTTCAAAAATAAAACATTTGAAAACGGACCATTTTCCACATTTCTGAAGCATGACGTAATGGGGGGGTGTTATCTCTTTTGTCGAAAATCAGCCGTTTTTGCTCGAACATTAAATGCCTCCAAATGGTATTTAATTACCTTCCCGGGGTGAAGAAACCCTTTTTGAGAACTCAGAGTGAGTAAATTGGCCATTTTCATGCACTTTTAACCATTCCATAAATCTTGTGTTTTGGGCCCCTGGAAGCATGAAAATCACTTTAAACATGCTAATTTTAGCTCTAACACTGATGATCCACCTACAAATGTGAACTGACGTTCAAAAATAAAACATTTGAAAACGGACCATTTTCCACATTTCTGAAGCATGACGTAATGGGGGGGTGTTATCTCTTTTGTCGAAAATCAGCCATTTTTGCTCGAACATTAAATGCCTCCAAATGGTATTTAATTAACTTCCCGGGGTGAAGAAACCCTTTTTCAGAACTCAGAGTGAGTAAATTGGCCATTTTCATGCACTTTTAACCATTCCATAAATCTTGTGTTTTGGGCCCCTGGAAGCATGAAAATCACTTTAAACATGCTAATTTTAGCTCTAACACTGATGATCCACCTACAAATGTGAACTGACGTTCAAAAATAAAACATTTGAAAACGGACCATTTTCCACATTTCTGAAGCATGACGTAATGGGGGGGTGTTATCTCTTTTGTCGAAAATCAGCCGTTTTTGCTCGAACATTAAATGCCTCCAAATGGTATTTAATTAACTTCCCGAGCCCCTGGAAGCATGAAAATCACTTTAAACATGCTAATTTTAGCTCTAACACTGATGATCCACCTACAAATGTGAACTGACGTTCAAAAATAAAACATTTGAAAACGGACCATTTTCCACATTTCTGAAGCATGACGTAATGGGGGGGTGTTATCTCTTTTGTCGAAAATCAGCCGTTTTTGCTCGAACATTAAATGCCTCCAAATGGTATTTATTTCACTTCCCGGGGTGAAGAAACCCTTTTTGAGAACTCAGAGTGAGTAAATTGGCCATTTTCATGCACTTTTAACCATTCCATTAATCTTGTGTTTTGGGCCCCTGGAAGCATGAAAATCACTTTAAACATGCTAATTTTAGCTCTAACACTGATGATCCACCTACAAATGTGAACTGACGTTCAAAAATAAAACATTTGAAAACGGACCATTTTCCACATTTCTGAAGCATGACGTAATGGGGGGTGTTATCTCTTTTGTCGAAAATCAGCCGTTTTTGCTCGAACATTAAATGCCTCCAAATGGTATTTAATTAACTTCCCAGGCCCTGGAAGCATGAAAATCACTTTAAACATGCTAATTTTAGCTCTAACACTGATGATCCACCTACAAATGTGAACTGACGTTCAAAAATAAAACATTTGAAAACGGACCATTTTCCACATTTCTGAAGCATGACGTAATGGGGGGGTGTTATCTCTTTTGTCGAAAATCAGCCGTTTTTGCTCGAACATTAAATGCCTCCAAATGGTATTTATGTCACTTCCCGAGCCCCTGGAAGCATGAAAATCACTTTAAACATGCTAATTTTAGCTCTAACACTGATGATCCACCTACAAATGTGAACTGACGTTCAAAAATAAAACATTTGAAAACGGACCATTTTCCACATTTCTGAAGCATGACGTAATGGGGGGGTGTTATCTCTTTTGTCGAAAATCAGCCGTTTTTGCTCGAACATTAAATGCCTCCAAATGGTATTTAATTAACTTCCCGGGGTGAAGAAACCCTTTTTGAGAACTCAGAGTGAGTAAATTGGCCATTTTCATGCACTTTTAACCATTCCATAAATCTTGTGTTTTGGGCCCCTGGAAGCATGAAAATCACTTTAAACATGCAAATTTTAGCTCTAACACTGATGATCCACCTACAAATGTGAACTGACGTTCAAAAATAAAACATTTGAAAACGGACCATTTTCCACATTTCTGAAGCATGACGTAATGGGGGGGTGTTATCTCTTTTGTCGAAAATCAGCCGTTTTTGCTCGAACATTAAATGCCTCCAAATGGTATTTAATTACCTTCCCGGGGTGAAGAAACCCTTTTTGAGAACTCAGAGTGAGTAAATTGGCCATTTTCATGCACTTTTAACCATTCCATAAATCTTGTGTTTTGGGCCCCTGGAAGCATGAAAATCACTTTAAACATGCTAATTTTAGCTCTAACACTGATGATCCACCTACAAATGTGAACTGACGTTCAAAAATAAAACATTTGAAAACGGACCATTTTCCACATTTCTGAAGCATGACGTAATGGGGGGGTGTTATCTCTTTTGTCGAAAATCAGCCGTTTTTGCTCGAACATTAAATGCCTCCAAATGGTATTTAATTAACTTCCCGAGCCCCTGGAAGCATGAAAATCACTTTAAACATGCTAATTTTAGCTCTAACACTGATGATCCACCTACAAATGTGAACTGACGTTCAAAAATAAAACATTTGAAAACGGACCATTTTCCACATTTCTGAAGCATGACGTAATGGGGGGGTGTTATCTCTTTTGTCGAAAATCAGCCGTTTTTGCTCGAACATTAAATGCCTCCAAATGGTATTTATTTCACTTCCCGGGGTGAAGAAACCCTTTTTGAGAACTCAGAGTGAGTAAATTGGCCATTTTCATGCACTTTTAACCATTCCATTAATCTTGTGTTTTGGACCCCTGGAAGCATGAAAATCACTTTAAACATGCTAATTTTAGCTCTAACACTGATGATCCACCTACAAATGTGAACTGACGTTCAAAAATAAAACATTTGAAAATGGACCATTTTCCACATTTCTGAAGCATGACGTAATGGGGGGGTGTTATCTCTTTTGTCGAAAATCAGCCGTTTTTGCTCGAACATTAAATGCCTCCAAATGGTATTTAATTAACTTCCCGGGGTGAAGAAACCCTTTTTGAGAACTCAGAGTGAGTAAATTGGCCATTTTCATGCACTTTTAACCATTCCATAAATCTTGTGTTTTGGGCCCCTGGAAGCATGAAAATCACTTTAAACATGCTAATTTTAGCTCTAACACTGATGATCCACCTACAAATGTGAACTGACGTTCAAAAATAAAACATTTGAAAACGGACCATTTTCCACATTTCTGAAGCATGACGTAATGGGGGGGTGTTATCTCTTTTGTCGAAAATCAGCCGTTTTTGCTCGAACATTAAATGCCTCCAAATGGTATTTAATTAACTTCCCGAGCCCCTGGAAGCATGAAAATCACTTTAAACATGCTAATTTTAGCTCTAACACTGATGATCCACCTACAAATTTGAACTGACGTTCAAAAATAAAACATTTGAAAACGGACCATTTTCCACATTTCTGAAGCATGACGTAATGGGTGGGTGTTATCTCTTTTGTCGAAAATCAGCCGTTTTTGCTTGAACATTAAATGCCTCCAAATGGTATTTAATTAACTTCCCGGGGTGAAGAAACCCTTTTTGAGAACTCAGAGTGAGTAAATTGGCCATTTTCATGCACTTTTAACCATTCCATAAATCTTGTGTTTTGGGCCCCTGGAAGCATGAAAATCACTTTAAACATGCTAATTTTAGCTCTAACACTGATGATCCACCTACAAATGTGAACTGACGTTCAAAAATAAAACATTTGAAAACGGACCATTTTCCACATTTCTGAAGCATGACGTAATGGGGGGGTGTTATCTCTTTTGTCGAAAATCAGCCGTTTTTGCTCGAACATTAAATGCCTCCAAATGGTATTTAATTAACTTCCCGAGCCCCTGGAAGCATGAAAATCACTTTAAACATGCTAATTTTAGCTCTAACACTGATGATCCACCTACAAATGTGAACTGACGTTCAAAAATAAAACATTTGAAAACGGACCATTTTCCACATTTCTGAAGCATGACGTAATGGGGGGGTGTTATCTCTTTTGTCGAAAATCAGCCGTTTTTGCTCGAACATTAAATGCCTCCAAATGGTATTTATTTCACTTCCCGGGGTGAAGAAACCCTTTTTGAGAACTCAGAGTGAGTAAATTGGCCATTTTCATGCACTTTTAACCATTCCATTAATCTTGTGTTTTGGGCCCCTGGAAGCATGAAAATCACTTTAAACATGCTAATTTTAGCTCTAACACTGATGATCCACCTACAAATGTGAACTGACGTTCAAAAATAAAACATTTGAAAACGGACCATTTTCCACATTTCTGAAGCATGACGTAATGGGGGGGTGTTATCTCTTTTGTCGAAAATCAGCCGTTTTTGCTCGAACATTAAATGCCTCCAAATGGTATTTATTTCACTTCCCGGGGTGAAGAAACCCTTTTTGAGAACTCAGAGTGAGTAAATTGGCCATTTTCATGCACTTTTAACCATTCCATTAATCTTGTGTTTTGGGCCCCTGGAAGCATGAAAATCACTTTAAACATGCTAATTTTAGCTCTAACACTGATGATCCACCTACAAATGTGAACTGACGTTCAAAAATAAAACATTTGAAAACGGACCATTTTCCACATTTCTGAAGCATGACGTAATGGGGGGGTGTTATCTCTTTTGTCGAAAATCAGCCGTTTTTGCTCGAACATTAAATGCCTCCAAATGGTATTTAATTAACTTCCCGGGGTGAAGAAACCCTTTTTGAGAACTCAGAGTGAGTAAATTGGCCATTTTCATGCACTTTTAACCATTCCATAAATCTTGTGTTTTGGGCCCCTGGAAGCATGAAAATCACTTTAAACATGCTAATTTTAGCTCTAACACTGATGATCCACCTACAAATGTGAACTGACGTTCAAAAATAAAACATTTGAAAACGGACCATTTTCCACATTTCTGAAGCATGACGTAATGGGGGGGTGTTATCTCTTTTGTCGAAAATCAGCCGTTTTTGCTCGAACATTAAATGCCTCCAAATGGTATTTAATTAACTTCCCGAGCCCCTGGAAGCATGAAAATCACTTTAAACATGCTAATTTTAGCTCTAACACTGATGATCCACCTACAAATGTGAACTGACGTTCAAAAATAAAACATTTGAAAACGGACCATTTTCCACATTTCTGAAGCATGACGTAATGGGGGGGTGTTATCTCTTTTGTCGAAAATCAGCCGTTTTTGCTCGAACATTAAATGCCTCCAAATGGTATTTAATTAACTTCCCGGGGTGAAGAAACCCTTTTTGAGAACTCAGAGTGAGTAAATTGGCCATTTTCATGCACTTTTAACCATTCCATAAATCTTGTGTTTTGGGCCCCTGGAAGCATGAAAATCACTTTAAACATGCTAATTTTAGCTCTAACACTGATGATCCACCTACAAATGTGAACTGACGTTCAAAAATAAAACATTTGAAAACGGACCATTTTCCACATTTCTGAAGCATGACGTAATGGGGGGGTGTTATCTCTTTTGTCGAAAATCAGCCGTTTTTGCTCGAACATTAAATGCCTCCAAATGGTATTTAATTAACTTCCCGAGCCCCTGGAAGCATGAAAATCACTTTAAACATGCTAATTTTAGCTCTAACACTGATGATCCACCTACAAATGTGAACTGACGTTCAAAAATAAAACATTTGAAAACGGACCATTTTCCACATTTCTGAAGCATGACGTAATGGGGGGGTGTTATCTCTTTTGTCGAAAATCAGCCGTTTTTGCTCGAACATTAAATGCCTCCAAATGGTATTTATTTCACTTCCCGGGGTGAAGAAACCCTTTTTGAGAACTCAGAGTGAGTAAATTGGCCATTTTCATGCACTTTTAACAATTCCATAAATCTTGTGTTTTGGGCCCCTGGAAGCATGAAAATCACTTTAAACATGCTAATTTTAGCTCTAACACTGATGATCCACCTACAAATGTGAACTGACGTTCAAAAATAAAACATTTGAAAACGGACCATTTTCCACATTTCTGAAGCATGACGTAATGGGGGGGTGTTATCTCTTTTGTCGAAAATCTGCCGTTTTTGCTCGAACATTAAATGCCTCCAAATGGTATTTAATTAACTTCCCGAGCCCCTGGAAGCATGAAAATCACTTTAAACATGCTAATTTTAGCTCTAACACTGATGATCCACCTACAAATTTGAACTGACGTTCAAAAATAAAACATTTGAAAACGGACCATTTTCCACATTTCTGAAGCATGACGTAATGGGTGGGTGTTATCTCTTTTGTCGAAAATCAGCCGTTTTTGCTCGAACATTAAATGCCTCCAAATGGTATTTAATTAACTTCCCGGGGTGAAGAAACCCTTTTTGAGAACTCAGAGTGAGTAAATTGGCCATTTTCATGCACTTTTAACCATTCCATAAATCTTGTGTTTTGGGCCCCTGGAAGCATGAAAATCACTTTAAACATGCTAATTTTAGCTCTAACACTGATGATCCACCTACAAATGTGAACTGACGTTCAAAAATAAAACATTTGAAAACGGACCATTTTCCACATTTCTGAAGCATGACGTAATGGGGGGGTGTTATCTCTTTTGTCGAAAATCAGCCGTTTTTGCTCGAACATTAAATGCCTCCAAATGGTATTTAATTAACTTCCCGAGCCCCTGGAAGCATGAAAATCACTTTAAACATGCTAATTTTAGCTCTAACACTGATGATCCACCTACAAATGTGAACTGACGTTCAAAAATAAAACATTTGAAAACGGACCATTTTCCACATTTCTGAAGCATGACGTAATGGGGGGGTGTTATCTCTTTTGTCGAAAATCAGCCGTTTTTGCTCGAACATTAAATGCCTCCAAATGGTATTTATTTCACTTCCCGGGGTGAAGAAACCCTTTTTGAGAACTCAGAGTGAGTAAATTGGCCATTTTCATGCACTTTTAACCATTCCATTAATCTTGTGTTTTGGGCCCCTGGAAGCATGAAAATCACTTTAAACATGCTAATTTTAGCTCTAACACTGATGATCCACCTACAAATGTGAACTGACGTTCAAAAATAAAACATTTGAAAATGGACCATTTTCCACATTTCTGAAGCATGACGTAATGGGGGGGTGTTATCTCTTTTGTCGAAAATCAGCCGTTTTTGCTCGAACATTAAATGCCTCCAAATGGTATTTATTTCACTTCCCGGGGTGAAGAAACCCTTTTTGAGAACTCAGAGTGAGTAAATTGGCCATTTTCATGCACTTTTAACCATTCCATTAATCTTGTGTTTTGGGCCCCTGGAAGCATGAAAATCACTTTAAACATGCTAATTTTAGCTCTAACACTGATGATCCACCTACAAATGTGAACTGACGTTCAAAAATAAAACATTTGAAAACGGACCATTTTCCACATTTCTGAAGCATGACGTAATGGGGGGGTGTTATCTCTTTTGTCGAAAATCAGCCGTTTTTGCTCGAACATTAAATGCCTCCAAAGGGTATTTAATTAACTTCCCGGGGTGAAGAAACCCTTTTTGAGAACTCAGAGTGAGTAAATTGGCCATTTTCATGCACTTTTAACCATTCCATAAATCTTGTGTTTTGGGCCCCTGGAAGCATGAAAATCACTTTAAACATGCTAATTTTAGCTCTAACACTGATGATCCACCTACAAATGTGAACTGACGTTCAAAAATAAAACATTTGAAAACGGACCATTTTCCACATTTCTGAAGCATGACGTAATGGGGGGGTGTTATCTCTTTTGTCGAAAATCAGCCGTTTTTGCTCGAACATTAAATGCCTCCAAATGGTATTTAATTAACTTCCCGGGGTGAAGAAACCCTTTTTGAGAACTCAGAGTGAGTAAATTGGCCATTTTCATGCACTTTTAACCATTCCATAAATCTTGTGTTTTGGGCCCCTGGAAGCATGAAAATCACTTTAAACATGCTAATTTTAGCTCTAACACTGATGATCCACCTACAAATGTGAACTGACGTTCAAAAATAAAACATTTGAAAACGGACCATTTTCCACATTTCTGAAGCATGACGTAATGGGGGGGTGTTATCTCTTTTGTCGAAAATCAGCCGTTTTTGCTCGAACATTAAATGCCTCCAAATGGTATTTAATTAACTTCCCGAGCCCCTGGAAGCATGAAAATCACTTTAAACATGCTAATTTTAGCTCTAACACTGATGATCCACCTACAAATTTGAACTGACGTTCAAAAATAAAACATTTGAAAACGGACCATTTTCCACATTTCTGAAGCATGACGTAATGGGGGGTGTTATCTCTTTTGTCGAAAATCAGCCGTTTTTGCTCGAACATTAAATGCCTCCAAATGGTATTTAATTAACTTCCCGGGGTGAAGAAACCCTTTTTGAGAACTCAGAGTGAGTAAATTGGCCATTTTCATGCACTTTTAACCATTCCATAAATCTTGTGTTTTGGGCCCCTGGAAGCATGAAAATCACTTTAAACATGCTAATTTTAGCTCTAACACTGATGATCCACCTACAAATGTGAACTGACGTTCAAAAATAAAACATTTGAAAACGGACCATTTTCCACATTTCTGAAGCATGACGTAATGGGGGGGTGTTATCTCTTTTGTCGAAAATCAGCCGTTTTTGCTCGAACATTAAATGCCTCCAAATGGTATTTAATTAACTTCCCGAGCCCCTGGAAGCATGAAAATCACTTTAAACATGCTAATTTTAGCTCTAACACTGATGATCCACCTACAAATTTGAACTGACGTTCAAAAATAAAACATTTGAAAACGGACCATTTTCCACATTTCTGAAGCATGACGTAATGGGGGGGTGTTATCTCTTTTGTCGAAAATCAGCCATTTTTGCTCGAACATTAAATGCCTCCAAATGGTATTTAATTAACTTCCCGGGGTGAAGAAACCCTTTTTCAGAACTCAGAGTGAGTAAATTGGCCATTTTCATGCACTTTTAACCATTCCATAAATCTTGTGTTTTGGGCCCCTGGAAGCATGAAAATCACTTTAAACATGCTAATTTTAGCTCTAACACTGATGATCCACCTACAAATGTGAACTGACGTTCAAAAATAAAACATTTGAAAACGGACCATTTTCCACATTTCTGAAGCATGACGTAATGGGGGGGTGTTATCTCTTTTGTCGAAAATCAGCCGTTTTTGCTCGAACATTAAATGCCTCCAAATGGTATTTAATTAACTTCCCGAGCCCCTGGAAGCATGAAAATCACTTTAAACATGCTAATTTTAGCTCTAACACTGATGATCCACCTACAAATGTGAACTGACGTTCAAAAATAAAACATTTGAAAACGGACCATTTTCCACATTTCTGAAGCATGACGTAATGGGGGGGTGTTATCTCTTTTGTCGAAAATCAGCCGTTTTTGCTCGAACATTAAATGCCTCCAAATGGTATTTATTTCACTTCCCGGGGTGAAGAAACCCTTTTTGAGAACTCAGAGTGAGTAAATTGGCCATTTTCATGCACTTTTAACCATTCCATTAATCTTGTGTTTTGGGCCCCTGGAAGCATGAAAATCACTTTAAACATGCTAATTTTAGCTCTAACACTGATGATCCACCTACAAATGTGAACTGACGTTCAAAAATAAAACATTTGAAAACGGACCATTTTCCACATTTCTGAAGCATGACGTAATTGGGGGGTGTTATCTCTTTTGTCGAAAATCAGCCGTTTTTGCTCGAACATTAAATGCCTCCAAATGGTATTTATTTCACTTCCCGAGCCCCTGGAAGCATGAAAATCACTTTAAACATGCTAATTTTAGCTCTAACACTGATGATCCACCTACAAATGTGAACTGACGTTCAAAAATAAAACATTTGAAAACGGACCATTTTCCACATTTCTGAAGCATGACGTAATGGGGGGGTGTTATCTCTTTTGTCGAAAATCAGCCGTTTTTGCTCGAACATTAAATGCCTCCAAATGGTATTTATTTCACTTCCCGGGGTGAAGAAACCCTTTTTGAGAACTCAGAGTGAGTAAATTGGCCATTTTCATGCACTTTTAACCATTCCATTAATCTTGTGTTTTGGGCCCCTGGAAGCATGAAAATCACTTTAAACATGCTAATTTTAGCTCTAACACTGATGATCCACCTACAAATGTGAACTGACGTTCAAAAATAAAACATTTGAAAACGGACCATTTTCCACATTTCTGAAGCATGACGTAATGGGGGGTGTTATCTCTTTTGTCGAAAATCAGCCGTTTTTGCTCGAACATTAAATGCCTCCAAATGGTATTTAATTAACTTCCCGAGCCCCTGGAAGCATGAAAATCACTTTAAACATGCTAATTTTAGCTCTAACACTGATGATCCACCTACAAATGTGAACTGACGTTCAAAAATAAAACATTTGAAAACGGACCATTTTCCACATTTCTGAAGCATGACGTAATGGGGGGGTGTTATCTCTTTTGTCGAAAATCAGCCGTTTTTGCTCGAACATTAAATGCCTCCAAATGGTATTTATGTCACTTCCCGAGCCCCTGGAAGCATGAAAATCACTTTAAACATGCTAATTTTAGCTCTAACACTGATGATCCACCTACAAATGTGAACTGACGTTCAAAAATAAAACATTTGAAAACGGACCATTTTCCACATTTCTGAAGCATGACGTAATGGGGGGGTGTTATCTCTTTTGTCGAAAATCAGCCGTTTTTGCTCGAACATTAAATGCCTCCAAATGGTATTTAATTAACTTCCCGGGGTGAAGAAACCCTTTTTGAGAACTCAGAGTGAGTAAATTGGCCATTTTCATGCACTTTTAACCATTCCATAAATCTTGTGTTTTGGGCCCCTGGAAGCATGAAAATCACTTTAAACATGCAAATTTTAGCTCTAACACTGATGATCCACCTACAAATGTGAACTGACGTTCAAAAATAAAACATTTGAAAACGGACCATTTTCCACATTTCTGAAGCATGACGTAATGGGGGGGTGTTATCTCTTTTGTCGAAAATCAGCCGTTTTTGCTCGAACATTAAATGCCTCCAAATGGTATTTAATTACCTTCCCGGGGTGAAGAAACCCTTTTTGAGAACTCAGAGTGAGTAAATTGGCCATTTTCATGCACTTTTAACCATTCCATAAATCTTGTGTTTTGGGCCCCTGGAAGCATGAAAATCACTTTAAACATGCTAATTTTAGCTCTAACACTGATGATCCACCTACAAATGTGAACTGACGTTCAAAAATAAAACATTTGAAAACGGACCATTTTCCACATTTCTGAAGCATGACGTAATGGGGGGGTGTTATCTCTTTTGTCGAAAATCAGCCGTTTTTGCTCGAACATTAAATGCCTCCAAATGGTATTTAATTAACTTCCCGAGCCCCTGGAAGCATGAAAATCACTTTAAACATGCTAATTTTAGCTCTAACACTGATGATCCACCTACAAATGTGAACTGACGTTCAAAAATAAACATTTGAAAACGGACCATTTTCCACATTTCTGAAGCATGACGTAATGGGGGGGTGTTATCTCTTTTGTCGAAAATCAGCCGTTTTTGCTCGAACATTAAATGCCTCCAAATGGTATTTATTTCACTTCCCGGGGTGAAGAAACCCTTTTTGAGAACTCAGAGTGAGTAAATTGGCCATTTTCATGCACTTTTAACCATTCCATTAATCTTGTGTTTTGGACCCCTGGAAGCATGAAAATCACTTTAAACATGCTAATTTTAGCTCTAACACTGATGATCCACCTACAAATGTGAACTGACGTTCAAAAATAAAACATTTGAAAATGGACCATTTTCCACATTTCTGAAGCATGACGTAATGGGGGGGTGTTATCTCTTTTGTCGAAAATCAGCCGTTTTTGCTCGAACATTAAATGCCTCCAAATGGTATTTAATTAACTTCCCGGGGTGAAGAAACCCTTTTTGAGAACTCAGAGTGAGTAAATTGGCCATTTTCATGCACTTTTAACCATTCCATAAATCTTGTGTTTTGGGCCCCTGGAAGCATGAAAATCACTTTAAACATGCTAATTTTAGCTCTAACACTGATGATCCACCTACAAATGTGAACTGACGTTCAAAAATAAAACATTTGAAAACGGACCATTTTCCACATTTCTGAAGCATGACGTAATGGGGGGGTGTTATCTCTTTTGTCGAAAATCAGCCGTTTTTGCTCGAACATTAAATGCCTCCAAATGGTATTTAATTAACTTCCCGAGCCCCTGGAAGCATGAAAATCACTTTAAACATGCTAATTTTAGCTCTAACACTGATGATCCACCTACAAATTTGAACTGACGTTCAAAAATAAAACATTTGAAAACGGACCATTTTCCACATTTCTGAAGCATGACGTAATGGGTGGGTGTTATCTCTTTTGTCGAAAATCAGCCGTTTTTGCTCGAACATTAAATGCCTCCAAATGGTATTTAATTAACTTCCCGGGGTGAAGAAACCCTTTTTGAGAACTCAGAGTGAGTAAATTGGCCATTTTCATGCACTTTTAACCATTCCATAAATCTTGTGTTTTGGGCCCCTGGAAGCATGAAAATCACTTTAAACATGCTAATTTTAGCTCTAACACTGATGATCCACCTACAAATGTGAACTGACGTTCAAAAATAAAACATTTGAAAACGGACCATTTTCCACATTTCTGAAGCATGACGTAATGGGGGGGTGTTATCTCTTTTGTCGAAAATCAGCCGTTTTTGCTCGAACATTAAATGCCTCCAAATGGTATTTATTTCACTTCCCGGGGTGAAGAAACCCTTTTTGAGAACTCAGAGTGAGTAAATTGGCCATTTTCATGCACTTTTAACCATTCCATTAATCTTGTGTTTTGGGCCCCTGGAAGCATGAAAATCACTTTAAACATGCTAATTTTAGCTCTAACACTGATGATCCACCTACAAATGTGAACTGACGTTCAAAAATAAAACATTTGAAAACGGACCATTTTCCACATTTCTGAAGCATGAAGTAATGGGGGGGTGTTATCTCTTTTGTCGAAAATCAGCCGTTTTTGCTCGAACATTAAATGCCTCCAAATGGTATTTATTTCACTTCCCGGGGTGAAGAAACCCTTTTTGAGAACTCAGAGTGAGTAAATTGGCCATTTTCATGCACTTTTAACCATTCCATTAATCTTGTGTTTTGGGCCCCTGGAAGCATGAAAATCACTTTAAACATGCTAATTTTAGCTCTAACACTGATGATCCACCTACAAATGTGAACTGACGTTCAAAAATAAAACATTTGAAAACGGACCATTTTCCACATTTCTGAAGCATGACGTAATGGGGGGGTGTTATCTCTTTTGTCGAAAATCAGCCGTTTTTGCTCGAACATTAAATGCCTCCAAATGGTATTTAATTAACTTCCCGGGGTGAAGAAACCCTTTTTGAGAACTCAGAGTGAGTAAATTGGCCATTTTCATGCACTTTTAACCATTCCATAAATCTTGTGTTTTGGGCCCCTGGAAGCATGAAAATCACTTTAAACATGCTAATTTTAGCTCTAACACTGATGATCCACCTACAAATGTGAACTGACGTTCAAAAATAAAACATTTGAAAACGGACCATTTTCCACATTTCTGAAGCATGACGTAATGGGGGGGTGTTATCTCTTTTGTCGAAAATCAGCCGTTTTTGCTCGAACATTAAATGCCTCCAAATGGTATTTAATTAACTTCCCGGGGTGAAGAAACCCTTTTTGAGAACTCAGAGTGAGTAAATTGGCCATTTTCATGCACTTTTAACCATTCCATAAATCTTGTGTTTTGGGCCCCTGGAAGCATGAAAATCACTTTAAACATGCTAATTTTAGCTCTAACACTGATGATCCACCTACAAATGTGAACTGACGTTCAAAAATAAAACATTTGAAAACGGACCATTTTCCACATTTCTGAAGCATGACGTAATGGGGGGGTGTTATCTCTTTTGTCGAAAATCAGCCGTTTTTGCTCGAACATTAAATGCCTCCAAATGGTATTTAATTAACTTCCCGAGCCCCTGGAAGCATGAAAATCACTTTAAACATGCTAATTTTAGCTCTAACACTGATGATCCACCTACAAATGTGAACTGACGTTCAAAAATAAAACATTTGAAAACGGACCATTTTCCACATTTCTGAAGCATGACGTAATGGGGGGTGTTATCTCTTTTGTCGAAAATCAGCCATTTTTGCTCGAACATTAAATGCCTCCAAATGGTATTTAATTAACTTCCCGGGGTGAAGAAACCCTTTTTGAGAACTCAGAGTGAGTAAATTGGCCATTTTCATGCACTTTTAACCATTCCATAAATCTTGTGTTTTGGGCCCCTGGAAGCATGAAAATCACTTTAAACATGCTAATTTTAGCTCTAACACTGATGATCCACCTACAAATGTGAACGGACGTTCAAAAATAAAACATTTGAAAACGGACCATTTTCCACATTTCTGAAGCATGACGTAATGGGGGGGTGTTATCTCTTTTGTCGAAAATCAGCCGTTTTTGCTCGAACATTAAATGCCTCCAAATGGTATTTAATTAACTTCCCGAGCCCCTGGAAGCATGAAAATCACTTTAAACATGCTAATTTTAGCTCTAACACTGATGATCCACCTACAAATTTGAACTGACGTTCAAAAATAAAACATTTGAAAACGGACCATTTTCCACATTTCTGAAGCATGACGTAATGGGTGGGTGTTATCTCTTTTGTCGAAAATCAGCCGTTTTTGCTCGAACATTAAATGCCTCCAAATGGTATTTAATTAACTTCCCGGGGTGAAGAAACCCTTTTTGAGAACTCAGAGTGAGTAAATTGGCCATTTTCATGCACTTTTAACCATTCCATAAATCTTGTGTTTTGGGCCCCTGGAAGCATGAAAATCACTTTAAACATGCTAATTTTAGCTCTAACACTGATGATCCACCTACAAATGTGAACTGACGTTCAAAAATAAAACATTTGAAAACGGACCATTTTCCACATTTCTGAAGCATGACGTAATGGGGGGGTGTTATCTCTTTTGTCGAAAATCAGCCGTTTTTGCTCGAACATTAAATGCCTCCAAATGGTATTTAATTAACTTCCCGAGCCCCTGGAAGCATGAAAATCACTTTAAACATGCTAATTTTAGCTCTAACACTGATGATCCACCTACAAATGTGAACTGACGTTCAAAAATAAAACATTTGAAAACGGACCATTTTCCACATTTCTGAAGCATGACGTAATGGGGGGGTGTTATCTCTTTTGTCGAAAATCAGCCGTTTTTGCTCGAACATTAAATGCCTCCAAATGGTATTTATTTCACTTCCCGGGGTGAAGAAACCCTTTTTGAGAACTCAGAGTGAGTAAATTGGCCATTTTCATGCACTTTTAACCATTCCATTAATCTTGTGTTTTGGGCCCCTGGAAGCATGAAAATCACTTTAAACATGCTAATTTTAGCTCTAACACTGATGATCCACCTACAAATGTGAACTGACGTTCAAAAATAAAACATTTGAAAATGGACCATTTTCCACATTTCTGAAGCATGACGTAATGGGGGGGTGTTATCTCTTTTGTCGAAAATCAGCCGTTTTTGCTCGAACATTAAATGCCTCCAAATGGTATTTATTTCACTTCCCGGGGTGAAGAAACCCTTTTTGAGAACTCAGAGTGAGTAAATTGGCCATTTTCATGCACTTTTAACCATTCCATTAATCTTGTGTTTTGGGCCCCTGGAAGCATGAAAATCACTTTAAACATGCTAATTTTAGCTCTAACACTGATGATCCACCTACAAATGTGAACTGACGTTCAAAAATAAAACATTTGAAAACAGACCATTTTCCACATTTCTGAAGCATGACGTAATGGGGGGGTGTTATCTCTTTTGTCGAAAATCAGCCGTTTTTGCTCGAACATTAAATGCCTCCAAATGGTATTTAATTAACTTCCCGGGGTGAAGAAACCCTTTTTGAGAACTCAGAGTGAGTAAATTGGCCATTTTCATGCACTTTTAACCATTCCATAAATCTTGTGTTTTGGGCCCCTGGAAGCATGAAAATCACTTTAAACATGCTAATTTTAGCTCTAACACTGATGATCCACCTACAAATGTGAACTGACGTTCAAAAATAAAACATTTGAAAACGGACCATTTTCCACATTTCTGAAGCATGACGTAATGGGGGGGTGTTATCTCTTTTGTCGAAAATCAGCCGTTTTTGCTCGAACATTAAATGCCTCCAAATGGTATTTAATTAACTTCCCGGGGTGAAGAAACCCTTTTTGAGAACTCAGAGTTAGTAAATTGGCCATTTTCATGCACTTTTAACCATTCCATAAATATTGTGTTTTGGGCCCCTGGAAGCATGAAAATCACTTTAAACATGCTAATTTTAGCTCTAACACTGATTATCCACCTACAAATGTGAACTGACGTTCAAAAATAAAACATTTGAAAACGGACCATTTTCCACATTTCTGAAGCATGACGTAATGGGGGGGTGTTATCTCTTTTGTCGAAAATCAGCCGTTTTTGCTCGAACATTAAATGCCTCCAAATGGTATTTAATTAACTTCCCGAGCCCCTGGAAGCATGAAAATCACTTTAAACATGCTAATTTTAGCTCTAACACTGATGATCCACCTACAAATGTGAACTGACGTTCAAAAATAAAACATTTGAAAACGGACCATTTTCCACATTTCTGAAGCATGACGTAATGGGGGGGTGTTATCTCTTTTGTCGAAAATCAGCCGTTTTTGCTCGAACATTAAATGCCTCCAAATGGTATTTATTTCACTTCCCGGGGTGAAGAAACCCTTTTTGAGAACTCAGAGTGAGTAAATTGGCCATTTTCATGCACTTTTAACCATTCCATTAATCTTGTGTTTTGGGCCCCTGGAAGCATGAAAATCACTTTAAACATGCTAATTTTAGCTCTAACACTGATGATCCACCTACAAATGTGAACTGACGTTCAAAAATAAAACATTTGAAAACGGACCATTTTCCACATTTCTGAAGCATGACGTAATTGGGGGGTGTTATCTCTTTTGTCGAAAATCAGCCGTTTTTGCTCGAACATTAAATGCCTCCAAATGGTATTTATTTCACTTCCCGAGCCCCTGGAAGCATGAAAATCACTTTAAACATGCTAATTTTAGCTCTAACACTGATGATCCACCTACAAATGTGAACTGACGTTCAAAAATAAAACATTTGAAAACGGACCATTTTCCACATTTCTGAAGCATGACGTAATGGGGGGGTGTTATCTCTTTTGTCGAAAATCAGCCGTTTTTGCTCGAACATTAAATGCCTCCAAATGGTATTTATTTCACTTCCCGGGGTGAAGAAACCCTTTTTGAGAACTCAGAGTGAGTAAATTGGCCATTTTCATGCACTTTTAACCATTCCATTAATCTTGTGTTTTGGGCCCCTGGAAGCATGAAAATCACTTTAAACATGCTAATTTTAGCTCTAACACTGATGATCCACCTACAAATGTGAACTGACGTTCAAAAATAAAACATTTGAAAACGGACCATTTTCCACATTTCTGAAGCATGACGTAATTGGGGGGTGTTATCTCTTTTGTCGAAAATCAGCCGTTTTTGCTCGAACATTAAATGCCTCCAAATGGTATTTAATTAACTTCCCGAGCCCCTGGAAGCATGAAAATCACTTTAAACATGCTAATTTTAGCTCTAACACTGATGATCCACCTACAAATGTGAACTGACGTTCAAAAATAAAACATTTGAAAACGGACCATTTTCCACATTTCTGAAGCATGACGTAATGGGGGGGTGTTATCTCTTTTGTCGAAAATCAGCCGTTTTTGCTCGAACATTAAATGCCTCCAAATGGTATTTATTTCACTTCCCGAGCCCCTGGAAGCATGAAAATCACTTTAAACATGCTAATTTTAGCTCTAACACTGATGATCCACCTACAAATGTGAACTGACGTTCAAAAATAAAACATTTGAAAACGGACCATTTTCCACATTTCTGAAGCATGACGTAATGGGGGGGTGTTATCTCTTTTGTCGAAAATCAGCCGTTTTTGCTCGAACATTAAATGCCTCCAAATGGTATTTAATTAACTTCCCGGGGTGAAGAAACCCTTTTTGAGAACTCAGAGTGAGTAAATTGGCCATTTTCATGCACTTTTAACCATTCCATAAATCTTGTGTTTTGGGCCCCTGGAAGCATGAAAATCACTTTAAACATGCTAATTTTAGCTCTAACACTGATGATCCACCTACAAATGTGAACTGACGTTCAAAAATAAAACATTTGAAAACGGACCATTTTCCACATTTCTGAAGCATGACGTAATGGGGGGGTGTTATCTCTTTTGTCGAAAATCAGCCGTTTTTGCTCGAACATTAAGTGCCTCCAAATGGTATTTAATTAACTTCCCGGGGTGAAGAAACCCTTTTTGAGAACTCAGAGTGAGTAAATTGGCCATTTTCATGCACTTTTAACCATTCCATAAATCTTGTGTTTTGGGCCCCTGGAAGCATGAAAATCACTTTAAACATGCTAATTTTAGCTCTAACACTGATGATCCACCTACAAATGTGAACTGACGTTCAAAAATAAAACATTTGAAAACGGACCATTTTCCACATTTCTGAAGCATGACGTAATGGGGGGGTGTTATCTCTTTTGTCGAAAATCAGCCGTTTTTGCTCGAACATTAAATGCCTCCAAATGGTATTTAATTAACTTCCCGAGCCCCTGGAAGCATGAAAATTACTTTAAACATGCTAATTTTAGCTCTAACACTGATGATCCACCTACAAATGTGAACTGACGTTCAAAAATAAAACATTTGAAAACGGACCATTTTCCACATTTCTGAAGCATGACGTAATGGGGGGGTGTTATCTCTTTTGTCGAAAATCAGCCGTTTTTGCTCGAACATTAAATGCCTCCAAATGGTATTTATTTCACTTCCCGGGGTGAAGAAACCCTTTTTGAGAACTCAGAGTGAGTAAATTGGCCATTTTCTTGCACTTTTAAAAATTCCATTAATCTTGTGTTTTGGGCCCCTGGAAGCATGAAAATCACTTTAAACATGCTAATTTTAGCTCTAACACTGACGATCCACCTACAAATGTGAACTGACGTTCAAAAATAAAACATTTGAAAACGGACCATTTTCCACATTTCTGAAGCATGACGTAATGGGGGGGTGTTATCTCTTTTGTCGAAAATCAGCCGTTTTTGCTCGAACATTAAATGCCTCCAAATGGTATTTAATTAACTTCCCGGGGTGAAGAAACCCTTTTTGAGAACTCAGAGTGAGTAAATTGGCCATTTTCATGCACTTTTAACCATTCCATAAATCTTGTGTTTTGGGCCCCTGGAAGCATGAAAATCACTTTAAACATGCTAATTTTAGCTCTAACACTGATGATCCACCTACAAATGTGAACTGACGTTCAAAAATAAAACATTTGAAAACGGACCATTTTCCACATTTCTGAAGCATGACGTAATGGGGGGGTGTTATCTCTTTTGTCGAAAATCAGCCGTTTTTGCTCGAACATTAAATGCCTCCAAATGGTATTTAATTAACTTCCCGAGCCCCTGGAAGCATGAAAATCACTTTAAACATGCTAATTTTAGCTCTAACACTGATGATCCACCTACAAATTTGAACTGACGTTCAAAAATAAAACATTTGAAAACGGACCATTTTCCACATTTCTGAAGCATGACGTAATGGGTGGGTGTTATCTCTTTTGTCGAAAATCAGCCGTTTTTGCTCGAACATTAAATGCCTCCAAATGGTATTTAATTAACTTCCCGGGGTGAAGAAACCCTTTTTGAGAACTCAGAGTGAGTAAATTGGCCATTTTCATGCACTTTTAACCATTCCATAAATCTTGTGTTTTGGGCCCCTGGAAGCATGAAAATCACTTTAAACATGCTAATTTTAGCTCTAACACTGATGATCCACCTACAAATGTGAACTGACGTTCAAAAATAAAACATTTGAAAACGGACCATTTTCCACATTTCTGAAGCATGACGTAATGGGGGGGTGTTATCTCTTTTGTCGAAAATCAGCCGTTTTTGCTCGAACATTAAATGCCTCCAAATGGTATTTAATTAACTTCCCGAGCCCCTGGAAGCATGAAAATCACTTTAAGCATGCTAATTTTAGCTCTAACACTGATGATCCACCTACAAATGTGAACTGACGTTCAAAAATAAAACATTTGAAAACGGACCATTTTCCACATTTCTGAAGCATGACGTAATGGGGGGGTGTTATCTCTTTTGTCGAAAATCAGCCGTTTTTGCTCGAACATTAAATGCCTCCAAATGGTATTTATTTCACTTCCCGGGGTGAAGAAACCCTTTTTGAGAACTCAGAGTGAGTAAATTGGCCATTTTCATGCACTTTTAACCATTCCATTAATCTTGTGTTTTGGGCCCCTGGAAGCATGAAAATCACTTTAAACATGCTAATTTTAGCTCTAACACTGATGATCCACCTACAAATGTGAACTGACGTTCAAAAATAAAACATTTGAAAATGGACCATTTTCCACATTTCTGAAGCATGACGTAATGGGGGGGTGTTATCTCTTTTGTCGAAAATCAGCCGTTTTTGCTCGAACATTAAATGCCTCCAAATGGTATTTATTTCACTTCCCGGGGTGAAGAAACCCTTTTTGAGAACTCAGAGTGAGTAAATTGGCCATTTTCATGCACTTTTAACCATTCCATTAATCTTGTGTTTTGGGCCCCTGGAAGCATGAAAATCACTTTAAACATGCTAATTTTAGCTCTAACACTGATGATCCACCTACAAATGTGAACTGACGTTCAAAAATAAAACATTTGAAAACGGACCATTTTCCACATTTCTGAAGCATGACGTAATGGGGGGGTGTTATCTCTTTTGTCGAAAATCAGCCGTTTTTGCTCGAACATTAAATGCCTCCAAATGGTATTTAATTAACTTCCCGGGGTGAAGAAACCCTTTTTGAGAACTCAGAGTGAGTAAATTGGCCATTTTCATGCACTTTTAACCATTCCATAAATCTTGTGTTTTGGGCCCCTGGAAGCATGAAAATCACTTTAAACATGCTAATTTTAGCTCTAACACTGATGATCCACCTACAAATGTGAACTGACGTTCAAAAATAAAACATTTGAAAACGGACCATTTTCCACATTTCTGAAGCATGACGTAATGGGGGGGTGTTATCTCTTTTGTCGAAAATCAGCCGTTTTTGCTCGAACATTAAATGCCTCCAAATGGTATTTAATTAACTTCCCGGGGTGAAGAAACCCTTTTTGAGAACTCAGAGTGAGTAAATTGGCCATTTTCATGCACTTTTAACCATTCCATAAATCTTGTGTTTTGGGCCCCTGGAAGCATGAAAATCACTTTAAACATGCTAATTTTAGCTCTAACACTGATTATCCACCTACAAATGTGAACTGACGTTCAAAAATAAAACATTTGAAAACGGACCATTTTCCACATTTCTGAAGCATGACGTAATGGGGGGGTGTTATCTCTTTTGTCGAAAATCAGCCGTTTTTGCTCGAACATTAAATGCCTCCAAATGGTATTTAATTAACTTCCCGAGCCCCTGGAAGCATGAAAATCACTTTAAACATGCTAATTTTAGCTCTAACACTGATGATCCACCTACAAATGTGAACTGACGTTCAAAAATAAAACATTTGAAAACGGACCATTTTCCACATTTCTGAAGCATGACGTAATGGGGGGGTGTTATCTCTTTTGTCGAAAATCAGCCGTTTTTGCTCGAACATTAAATGCCTCCAAATGGTATTTATTTCACTTCCCGGGGTGAAGAAACCCTTTTTGAGAACTCAGAGTGAGTAAATTGGCCATTTTCATGCACTTTTAACCATTCCATTAATCTTGTGTTTTGGGCCCCTGGAAGCATGAAAATCACTTTAAACATGCTAATTTTAGCTCTAACACTGATGATCCACCTACAAATGTGAACTGACGTTCAAAAATAAAACATTTGAAAACGGACCATTTTCCACATTTCTGAAGTATGACGTAATTGGGGGGTGTTATCTCTTTTGTCGAAAATCAGCCGTTTTTGCTCGAACATTAAATGCCTCCAAATGGTATTTATTTCACTTTCCGAGCCCCTGGAAGCATGAAAATCACTTTAAACATGCTAATTTTAGCTCTAACACTGATGATCCACCTACAAATGTGAACTGACGTTCAAAAATAAAACATTTGAAAACGGACCATTTTCCACATTTCTGAAGCATGACGTAATGGGGGGGTGTTATCTCTTTTGTCGAAAATCAGCCGTTTTTGCTCGAACATTAAATGCCTCCAAATGGTATTTATTTCACTTCCCGGGGTGAAGAAACCCTTTTTGAGAACTCAGAGTGAGTAAATTGGCCATTTTCATGCACTTTTAACCATTCCATTAATCTTGTGTTTTGGGCCCCTGGAAGCATGAAAATCACTTTAAACATGCTAATTTTAGCTCTAACACTGATGATCCACCTACAAATGTGAACTGACGTTCAAAAATAAAACATTTGAAAACGGACCATTTTCCACATTTCTGAAGCATGACGTAATTGGGGGGTGTTATCTCTTTTGTCGAAAATCAGCCGTTTTTGCTCGAACATTAAATGCCTCCAAATGGTATTTAATTAACTTCCCGAGCCCCTGGAAGCATGAAAATCACTTTAAACATGCTAATTTTAGCTCTAACACTGATGATCCACCTACAAATGTGAACTGACGTTCAAAAATAAAACATTTGAAAACGGACCATTTTCCACATTTCTGAAGCATGACGTAATGGGGGGGTGTTATCTCTTTTGTCGAAAATCAGCCGTTTTTGCTCGAACATTAAATGCCTCCAAATGGTATTTATTTCACTTCCCGAGCCCCTGGAAGCATGAAAATCACTTTAAACATGCTAATTTTAGCTCTAACACTGATGATCCACCTACAAATGTGAACTGACGTTCAAAAATAAAACATTTGAAAACGGACCATTTTCCACATTTCTGAAGCATGACGTAATGGGGGGGTGTTATCTCTTTTGTCGAAAATCAGCCGTTTTTGCTCGAACATTAAATGCCTCCAAATGGTATTTAATTAACTTCCCGGGGTGAAGAAACCCTTTTTGAGAACTCAGAGTGAGTAAATTGGCCATTTTCATGCACTTTTAACCATTCCATAAATCTTGTGTTTTGGGCCCCTGGAAGCATGAAAATCACTTTAAACATGCTAATTTTAGCTCTAACACTGATGATCCACCTACAAATGTGAACTGACGTTCAAAAATAAAACATTTGAAAACGGACCATTTTCCACATTTCTGAAGCATGACGTAATGGGGGGGTGTTATCTCTTTTGTCGAAAATCAGCCGTTTTTGCTCGAACATTAAATGCCTCCAAATGGTATTTAATTAACTTCCCGGGGTGAAGAAACCCTTTTTGAGAACTCAGAGTGAGTAAATTGGCCATTTTCATGCACTTTTAACCATTCCATACATCTTGTGTTTTGGGCCCCTGGAAGCATGAAAATCACTTTAAACATGCTAATTTTAGCTCTAACACTGATGATCCACCTACAAATGTGAACTGACGTTCAAAAATAAAACATTTGAAAACGGACCATTTTCCACATTTCTGAAGCATGACGTAATGGGGGGGTGTTATCTCTTTTGTCGAAAATCAGCCGTTTTTGCTCGAACATTAAATGCCTCCAAATGGTATTTAATTAACTTCCCGAGCCCCTGGAAGCATGAAAATTACTTTAAACATGCTAATTTTAGCTCTAACACTGATGATCCACCTACAAATGTGAACTGACGTTCAAAAATAAAACATTTGAAAACGGACCATTTTCCACATTTCTGAAGCATGACGTAATGGGGGGGTGTTATCTCTTTTGTCGAAAATCAGCCGTTTTTGCTCGAACATTAAATGCCTCCAAATGGTATTTATTTCACTTCCCGGGGTGAAGAAACCCTTTTTGAGAACTCAGAGTGAGTAAATTGGCCATTTTCTTGCACTTTTAAAAATTCCATTAATCTTGTGTTTTGGGCCCCTGGAAGCATGAAAATCACTTTAAACATGCTAATTTTAGCTCTAACACTGACGATCCACCTACAAATGTGAACTGACGTTCAAAAATAAAACATTTGAAAACGGACCATTTTCCACATTTCTGAAGCATGACGTAATGGGGGGGTGTTATCTCTTTTGTCGAAAATCAGCCGTTTTTGCTCGAACATTAAATGCCTCCAAATGGTATTTAATTAACTTCCCGGGGTGAAGAAACCCTTTTTGAGAACTCAGAGTGAGTAAATTGGCCATTTTCATGCACTTTTAACCATTCCATAAATCTTGTGTTTTGGGCCCCTGGAAGCATGAAAATCACTTTAAACATGCTAATTTTAGCTCTAACACTGATGATCCACCTACAAATGTGAACTGACGTTCAAAAATAAAACATTTGAAAACGGACCATTTTCCACATTTCTGAAGCATGACGTAATGGGGGGGTGTTATCTCTTTTGTCGAAAATCAGCCGTTTTTGCTCGAACATTAAATGCCTCCAAATGGTATTTAATTAACTTCCCGGGGTGAAGAAACCCTTTTTGAGAACTCAGAGTGAGTAAATTGGCCATTTTCATGCACTTTTAACCATTCCATAAATCTTGTGTTTTGGGCCCCTGGAAGCATGAAAATCACTTTAAACATGCTAATTTTAGCTCTAACACTGATGATCCACCTACAAATGTGAACTGACGTTCAAAAATAAAACATTTGAAAACGGACCATTTTCCACATTTCTGAAGCATGACGTAATGGGGGGGTGTTATCTCTTTTGTCGAAAATCAGCCGTTTTTGCTCGAACATTAAATGCCTCCAAATGGTATTTAATTAACTTCCCGAGCCCCTGGAAGCATGAAAATCACTTTAAACATGCTAATTTTAGCTCTAACACTGATGATCCACCTACAAATTTGAACTGACGTTCAAAAATAAAACATTTGAAAACGGACCATTTTCCACATTTCTGAAGCATGACGTAATGGGGGGGTGTTATCTCTTTTGTCGAAAATCAGCCGTTTTTGCATGAACATTAAATGCCTCCAAATGGTATTTAATTAACTTCCCGGGGTGAAGAAACCCTTTTTGAGAACTCAGAGTGAGTAAATTGGCCATTTTCATGCACTTTTAACCATTCCATAAATCTTGTGTTTTGGGCCCCTGGAAGCATGAAAATCACTTTAAACATGCTAATTTTAGCTCTAACACTGATGATCCACCTACAAATGTGAACTGACGTTCAAAAATAAAACATTTGAAAACGGACCATTTTCCACATTTCTGAAGCATGACGTAATGGGGGGGTGTTATCTCTTTTGTCGAAAATCAGCCGTTTTTGCTCGAACATTAAATGCCTCCAAATGGTATTTAATTAACTTCCCGAGCCCCTGGAAGCATGAAAATCACTTTAAACATGATAATTTTAGCTCTAACACTGATGATCCACCTACAAATGTGAACTGACGTTCAAAAATAAAACATTTGAAAACGGACCATTTTCCACATTTCTGAAGCATGACGTAATGGGGGGGTGTTATCTCTTTTGTCGAAAATCAGCTGTTTTTGCTCGAACATTAAATGCCTCCAAATGGTATTTATTTCACTTCCCGGGGTGAAGAAACCCTTTTTGAGAACTCAGAGTGAGTAAATTGGCCATTTTCATGCACTTTTAACCATTCCATTAATCTTGTGTTTTGGGCCCCTGGAAGCATGAAAATCACTTTAAACATGCTAATTTTAGCTCTAACACTGATGATCCACCTACAAATGTGAACTGACGTTCAAAAATAAAACATTTGAAAACGGACCATTTTCCACATTTCTGAAGCATGACGTAATGGGGGGGTGTTATCTCTTTTGTCGAAAATCAGCCGTTTTTGCTCGAACATTAAATGCCTCCAAATGGTATTTAATTAACTTCCCGGGGTGAAGAAACCCTTTTTGAGAACTCAGAGTGAGTAAATTGGCCATTTTCATGCACTTTTAACCATTCCATAAATCTTGTGTTTTGGGCCCCTGGAAGCATGAAAATCACTTTAAACATGCTAATTTTAGCTCTAACACTGATGATCCACCTACAAATGTGAACTGACGTTCAAAAATAAAACATTTGAAAACGGACCATTTTCCACATTTCTGAAGCATGACGTAATGGGGGGGTGTTATCTCTTTTGTCGAAAATCAGCCGTTTTTGCTCGAACATTAAATGCCTCCAAATGGTATTTAATTAACTTCCCGGGGTGAAGAAACCCTTTTTGAGAACTCAGAGTGAGTAAATTGGCCATTTTCATGCACTTTTAACCATTCCATAAATCTTGTGTTTTGGGCCCCTGGAAGCATGAAAATCACTTTAAACATGCTAATTTTAGCTCTAACACTGATGATCCACCTAGAAATGTGAACTGACGTTCAAAAATAAAACATTTGAAAACGGACCATTTTCCACATTTCTGAAGCATGACGTAATGGGGGGGTGTTATCTCTTTTGTCGAAAATCAGCCGTTTTTGCTCGAACATTAAATGCCTCCAAATGGTATTTAATTAACTTCCCGAGCCCCTGGAAGCATGAAAATTACTTTAAACATGCTAATTTTAGCTCTAACACTGATGATCCACCTACAAATGTGAACTGACGTTCAAAAATAAAACATTTGAAAACGGACCATTTTCCACATTTCTGAAGCATGACGTAATGGGGGGGTGTTATCTCTTTTGTCGAAAATCAGCCGTTTTTGCTCGAACATTAAATGCCTCCAAATGGTATTTATTTCACTTCCCGGGGTGAAGAAACCCTTTTTGAGAACTCAGAGTGAGTAAATTGGCCATTTTCTTGCACTTTTAAAAATTCCATTAATCTTGTGTTTTGGGCCCCTGGAAGCATGAAAATCACTTTAAACATGCTAATTTTAGCTCTAACACTGACGATCCACCTACAAATGTGAACTGACGTTCAAAAATAAAACATTTGAAAACGGACCATTTTCCACATTTCTGAAGCATGACGTAATGGGGGGGTGTTATCTCTTTTGTCGAAAATCAGCCGTTTTTGCTCGAACATTAAATGCCTCCAAATGGTATTTAATTAACTTCCCGGGGTGAAGAAACCCTTTTTGAGAACTCAGAGTGAGTAAATTGGCCATTTTCATGCACTTTTAACCATTCCATAAATCTTGTGTTTTGGGCCCCTGGAAGCATGAAAATCACTTTAAACATGCTAATTTTAGCTCTAACACTGATGATCCACCTACAAATGTGAACTGACGTTCAAAAATAAAACATTTGAAAACGGACCATTTTCCACATTTCTGAAGCATGACGTAATGGGGGGGTGTTATCTCTTTTGTCGAAAATCAGCCGTTTTTGCTCGAACATTAAATGCCTCCAAATGGTATTTAATTAACTTCCCGGGGTGAAGAAACCCTTTTTGAGAACTCAGAGTGAGTAAATTGGCCATTTTCATGCACTTTTAACCATTCCATAAATCTTGTGTTTTGGGCCCCTGGAAGCATGAAAATCACTTTAAACATGCTAATTTTAGCTCTAACACTGATGATCCACCTACAAATGTGAACTGACGTTCAAAAATAAAACATTTGAAAACGGACCATTTTCCACATTTCTGAAGCATGACGTAATGGGGGGGTGTTATCTCTTTTGTCGAAAATCAGCCGTTTTTGCTCGAACATTAAATGCCTCCAAATGGTATTTAATTAACTTCCCGAGCCCCTGGAAGCATGAAAATCACTTTAAACATGCTAATTTTAGCTCTAACACTGATGATCCACCTACAAATTTGAACTGACGTTCAAAAATAAAACATTTGAAAACGGACCATTTTCCACATTTCTGAAGCATGACGTAATGGGGGGGGGTTATCTCTTTTGTCGAAAATCAGCCGTTTTTGCATGAACATTAAATGCCTCCAAATGGTATTTAATTAACTTCCCGGGGTGAAGAAACCCTTTTTGAGAACTCAGAGTGAGTAAATTGGCCATTTTCATGCACTTTTAACCATTCCATAAATCTTGTGTTTTGGGCCCCTGGAAGCATGAAAATCACTTTAAACATGCTAATTTTAGCTCTAACACTGATGATCCACCTACAAATGTGAACTGACGTTCAAAAATAAAACATTTGAAAACGGACCATTTTCCACATTTCTGAAGCATGACGTAATGGGGGGGTGTTATCTCTTTTGTCGAAAATCAGCCGTTTTTGCTCGAACATTAAATGCCTCCAAATGGTATTTAATTAACTTCCCGAGCCCCTGGAAGCATGAAAATCACTTTAAACATGATAATTTTAGCTCTAACACTGATGATCCACCTACAAATGTGAACTGACGTTCAAAAATAAAACATTTGAAAACGGACCATTTTCCACATTTCTGAAGCATGACGTAATGGGGGGGTGTTATCTCTTTTGTCGAAAATCAGCTGTTTTTGCTCGAACATTAAATGCCTCCAAATGGTATTTATTTCACTTCCCGGGGTGAAGAAACCCTTTTTGAGAACTCAGAGTGAGTAAATTGGCCATTTTCATGCACTTTTAACCATTCCATTAATCTTGTGTTTTGGGCCCCTGGAAGCATGAAAATCACTTTAAACATGCTAATTTTAGCTCTAACACTGATGATCCACCTACAAATGTGAACTGACGTTCAAAAATAAAACATTTGAAAACGGACCATTTTCCACATTTCTGAAGCATGACGTAATGGGGGGGTGTTATCTCTTTTGTCGAAAATCAGCCGTTTTTGCTCGAACATTAAATGCCTCCAAATGGTATTTATTTCACTTCCCGGGGTGAAGAAACCCTTTTTGAGAACTCAGAGTGAGTAAATTGGCCATTTTCATGCACTTTTAACCATTCCATTAATCTTGTGTTTTGGGCCCCTGGAAGCATGAAAATCACTTTAAACATGCTAATTTTAGCTCTAACACTGATGATCCACCTACAAATGTGAACTGACGTTCAAAAATAAAACATTTGAAAACGGACCATTTTCCACATTTCTGAAGCATGACGTAATGGGGGGGTGTTATCTCTTTTGTCGAAAATCAGCCGTTTTTGCTCGAACATTAAATGCCTCCAAATGGTATTTAATTAACTTCCCGGGGTGAAGAAACCCTTTTTGAGAACTCAGAGTGAGTAAATTGGCCATTTTCATGCACTTTTAACCATTCCATAAATCTTGTGTTTTGGGCCCCTGGAAGCATGAAAATCACTTTAAACATGCTAATTTTAGCTCTAACACTGATGATCCACCTACAAATGTGAACTGACGTTCAAAAATAAAACATTTGAAAACGGACCATTTTCCACATTTCTGAAGCATGACGTAATGGGGGGGTGTTATCTCTTTTGTCGAAAATCAGCCGTTTTTGCTCGAACATTAAATGCCTCCAAATGGTATTTAATTAACTTCCCGGGGTGAAGAAACCCTTTTTGAGAACTCAGAGTGAGTAAATTGGCCATTTTCATGCACTTTTAACCATTCCATAAATCTTGTGTTTTGGGCCCCTGGAAGCATGAAAATCACTTTAAACATGCTAATTTTAGCTCTAACACTGATGATCCACCTACAAATGTGAACTGACGTTCAAAAATAAAACATTTGAAAACGGACCATTTTCCACATTTCTGAAGCATGACGTAATAGGGGGGTGTTATCTCTTTTGTCGAAAATCAGCCGTTTTTGCTCGAACATTAAATGCCTCCAAATGGTATTTAATTAACTTCCCGAGCCCCTGGAAGCATGAAAATCACTTTAAACATGCTAATTTTAGCTCTAACACTGATGATCCACCTACAAATGTGAACTGACGTTCAAAAATAAAACATTTGAAAACGGACCATTTTCCACATTTCTGAAGCATGACGTAATGGGGGGGTGTTATCTCTTTTGTCGAAAATCAGCCGTTTTTGCTCGAACATTAAATGCCTCCAAATGGTATTTATTTCACTTCCCGGGGTGAAGAAACCCTTTTTGAGAACTCGGAGTGAGTAAATTGGCCATTTTCTTGCACTTTTAAAAATTCCATTAATCTTGTGTTTTGGGCCCCTGGAAGCATGAAAATCACTTTAAACATGCTAATTTTAGCTCTAACACTGATGATCCACCTACAAATGTGAACTGACGTTCAAAAATAAAACATTTGAAAACGGACCATTTTCCACATTTCTGAAGCATGACGTAATGGGGGGGTGTTATCTCTTTTGTCGAAAATCAGCTGTTTTTGCTCAAACATTAAATGCCTCCAAAGGGTATTTAATTAACTTCCCGGGGTGAAGAAACCCTTTTTGAGAACTCAGAGTGAGTAAATTGGCCATTTTCATGCACTTTTAACCATTCCATAAATCTTGTGTTTTGGGCCCCTGGAAGCATGAAAATCACTTTAAACATGCTAATTTTAGCTCTAACACTGATGATCCACCTACAAATGTGAACTGACGTTCAAAAATAAAACATTTGAAAACGGACCATTTTCCACATTTCTGAAGCATGACGTAATGGGGGGGTGTTATCTCTTTTGTCGAAAATCAGCCGTTTTTGCTCGAACATTAAATGCCTCCAAATGGTATTTAATTAACTTCCCGGGGTGAAGAAACCCTTTTTGAGAACTCAGAGTGAGTAAATTGGCCATTTTCATGCACTTTTAACCATTCCATAAATCTTGTGTTTTGGGCCCCTGGAAGCATGAAAATCACTTTAAACATGCTAATTTTAGCTCTAACACTGATGATCCACCTACAAATGTGAACTGACGTTCAAAAATAAAACATTTGAAAACGGACCATTTTCCACATTTCTGAAGCATGACGTAATGGGGGGGTGTTATCTCTTTTGTCGAAAATCAGCCGTTTTTGCTCGAACATTAAATGCCTCCAAATGGTATTTAATTAACTTCCCGAGCCCCTGGAAGCATGAAAATCACTTTAAACATGCTAATTTTAGCTCTAACACTGATGATCCACCTACAAATTTGAACTGACGTTCAAAAATAAAACATTTGAAAACGGACCATTTTCCACATTTCTGAAGCATGACGTAATGGGGGGTGTTATCTCTTTTGTCGAAAATCAGCCGTTTTTGCTCGAACATTAAATGCCTCCAAATGGTATTTAATTAACTTCCCGGGGTGAAGAAACCCTTTTTGAGAACTCAGAGTGAGTAAATTGGCCATTTTCATGCACTTTTAACCATTCCATAAATCTTGTGTTTTGGGCCCCTGGAAGCATGAAAATCACTTTAAACATGCTAATTTTAGCTCTAACACTGATGATCCACCTACAAATGTGAACTGACGTTCAAAAATAAAACATTTGAAAACGGACCATTTTCCACATTTCTGAAGCATGACGTAATGGGGGGGTGTTATCTCTTTTGTCGAAAATCAGCCGTTTTTGCTCGAACATTAAATGCCTCCAAATGGTATTTAATTAACTTCCCGAGCCCCTGGAAGCATGAAAATCACTTTAAACATGCTAATTTTAGCTCTAACACTGATGATCCACCTACAAATTTGAACTGACGTTCAAAAATAAAACATTTGAAAACGGACCATTTTCCACATTTCTGAAGCATGACGTAATGGGGGGGTGTTATCTCTTTTGTCGAAAATCAGCCATTTTTGCTCGAACATTAAATGCCTCCAAATGGTATTTAATTAACTTCCCGGGGTGAAGAAACCCTTTTTCAGAACTCAGAGTGAGTAAATTGGCCATTTTCATGCACTTTTAACCATTCCATAAATCTGGTGTTTTGGGCCCCTGGAAGCATGAAAATCACTTTAAACATGCTAATTTTAGCTCTAACACTGATGATCCACCTACAAATGTGAACTGACGTTCAAAAATAAAACATTTGAAAACGGACCATTTTCCACATTTCTGAAGCATGACGTAATGGGGGGGTGTTATCTCTTTTGTCGAAAATCAGCCGTTTTTGCTCGAACATTAAATGCCTCCAAATGGTATTTAATTAACTTCCCGAGCCCCTGGAAGCATGAAAATCACTTTAAACATGCTAATTTTAGCTCTAACACTGATGATCCACCTACAAATGTGAACGGACGTTCAAAAATAAAACATTTGAAAACGGACCATTTTCCACATTTCTGAAGCATGACGTAATGGGGGGGTGTTATCTCTTTTGTCGAAAATCAGCCGTTTTTGCTCGAACATTAAATGCCTCCAAATGGTATTTATTTCACTTCCCGGGGTGAAGAAACCCTTTTTGAGAACTCAGAGTGAGTAAATTGGCCATTTTCATGCACTTTTAACCATTCCATTAATCTTGTGTTTTGGGCCCCTGGAAGCATGAAAATCACTTTAAACATGCTAATTTTAGCTCTAACACTGATGATCCACCTACAAATGTGAACTGACGTTCAAAAATAAAACATTTGAAAACGGACCATTTTCCACATTTCTGAAGCATGACGTAATTGGGGGGTGTTATCTCTTTTGTCGAAAATCAGCCGTTTTTGCTCGAACATTAAATGCCTCCAAATGGTATTTATTTCACTTCCCGAGCCCCTGGAAGCATGAAAATCACTTTAAACATGCTAATTTTAGCTCTAACACTGATGATCCACCTACAAATGTGAACTGACGTTCAAAAATAAAACATTTGAAAACGGACCATTTTCCACATTTCTGAAGCATGACGTAATTGGGGGGTGTTATCTCTTTTGTCGAAAATCAGCCGTTTTTGCTCGAACATTAAATGCCTCCAAATGGTATTTATTTCACTTCCCGGGGTGAAGAAACCCTTTTTGAGAACTCAGAGTGAGTAAATTGGCCATTTTCATGCACTTTTAACCATTCCATTAATCTTGTGTTTTGGGCCCCTGGAAGCATGAAAATCACTTTAAACATGCTAATTTTAGCTCTAACACTGATGATCCACCTACAAATGTGAACTGACGTTCAAAAATAAAACATTTGAAAACGGACCATTTTCCACATTTCTGAAGCATGACGTAATGGGGGGTGTTATCTCTTTTGTCGAAAATCAGCCGTTTTTGCTCGAACATTAAATGCCTCCAAATGGTATTTAATTAACTTCCCGAGCCCCTGGAAGCATGAAAATCACTTTAAACATGCTAATTTTAGCTCTAACACTGATGATCCACCTACAAATGTGAACTGACGTTCAAAAATAAAACATTTGAAAACGGACCATTTTCCACATTTCTGAAGCATGACGTAATGGGGGGGTGTTATCTCTTTTGTCGAAAATCAGCCGTTTTTGCTCGAACATTAAATGCCTCCAAATGGTATTTATGTCACTTCCCGAGCCCCTGGAAGCATGAAAATCACTTTAAACATGCTAATTTTAGCTCTAACACTGATGATCCACCTACAAATGTGAACTGACGTTCAAAAATAAAACATTTGAAAACGGACCATTTTCCACATTTCTGAAGCATGACGTAATGGGGGGGTGTTATCTCTTTTGTCGAAAATCAGCCGTTTTTGCTCGAACATTAAATGCCTCCAAATGGTATTTAATTAACTTCCCGGGGTGAAGAAACCCTTTTTGAGAACTCAGAGTGAGTAAATTGGCCATTTTCATGCACTTTTAACCATTCCATAAATCTTGTGTTTTGGGCCCCTGGAAGCATGAAAATCACTTTAAACATGCAAATTTTAGCTCTAACACTGATGATCCACCTACAAATGTGAACTGACGTTCAAAAATAAAACATTTGAAAACGGACCATTTTCCACATTTCTGAAGCATGACGTAATGGGGGGGTGTTATCTCTTTTGTCGAAAATCAGCCGTTTTTGCTCGAACATTAAATGCCTCCAAATGGTATTTAATTAACTTCCCGGGGTGAAGAAACCCTTTTTGAGAACTCAGAGTGAGTAAATTGGCCATTTTCATGCACTTTTAACCATTCCATAAATCTTGTGTTTTGGGCCCCTGGAAGCATGAAAATCACTTTAAACATGCTAATTTTAGCTCTAACACTGATGATCCACCTACAAATGTGAACTGACGTTCAAAAATAAAACATTTGAAAACGGACCATTTTCCACATTTCTGAAGCATGACGTAATGGGGGGGTGTTATCTCTTTTGTCGAAAATCAGCCGTTTTTGCTCGAACATTAAATGCCTCCAAATGGTATTTAATTAACTTCCCGAGCCCCTGGAAGCATGAAAATCACTTTAAACATGCTAATTTTAGCTCTAACACTGATGATCCACCTACAAATGTGAACTGACGTTCAAAAATAAAACATTTGAAAACGGACCATTTTCCACATTTCTGAAGCATGACGTAATGGGGGGGTGTTATCTCTTTTGTCGAAAATCAGCCGTTTTTGCTCGAACATTAAATGCCTCCAAATGGTATTTATTTCACTTCCCGGGGTGAAGAAACCCTTTTTGAGAACTCAGAGTGAGTAAATTGGCCATTTTCATGCACTTTTAACCATTCCATTAATCTTGTGTTTTGGACCCCTGGAAGCATGAAAATCACTTTAAACATGCTAATTTTAGCTCTAACACTGATGATCCACCTACAAATGTGAACTGACGTTCAAAAATAAAACATTTGAAAATGGACCATTTTCCACATTTCTGAAGCATGACGTAATGGGGGGGTGTTATCTCTTTTGTCGAAAATCAGCCGTTTTTGCTCGAACATTAAATGCCTCCAAATGGTATTTAATTAACTTCCCGGGGTGAAGAAACCCTTTTTGAGAACTCAGAGTGAGTAAATTGGCCATTTTCATGCACTTTTAACCATTCCATAAATCTTGTGTTTTGGGCCCCTGGAAGCATGAAAATCACTTTAAACATGCTAATTTTAGCTCTAACACTGATGATCCACCTACAAATGTGAACTGACGTTCAAAAATAAAACATTTGAAAACGGACCATTTTCCACATTTCTGAAGCATGACGTAATGGGGGGGTGTTATCTCTTTTGTCGAAAATCAGCCGTTTTTGCTCGAACATTAAATGCCTCCAAATGGTATTTAATTAACTTCCCGAGCCCCTGGAAGCATGAAAATCACTTTAAACATGCTAATTTTAGCTCTAACACTGATAATCCACCTACAAATGTGAACTGACGTTCAAAAATAAAACATTTGAAAACGGACCATTTTCCACATTTCTGAAGCATGACGTAATGGGGGGGTGTTATCTCTTTTGTCGAAAATCAGCCGTTTTTGCTCGAACATTAAATGCCTCCAAATGGTATTTATTTCACTTCCCGGGGTGAAGAAACCCTTTTTGAGAACTCAGAGTGAGTAAATTGGCCATTTTCATGCACTTTTAACCATTCCATTAATCTTGTGTTTTTGGCCCCTGGAAGCATGAAAATCACTTTAAACATGCTAATTTTAGCTCTAACACTGATGATCCACCTACAAATGTGAACTGACGTTCAAAAATAAAACATTTGAAAACGGACCATTTTCCACATTTCTGAAGCATGACGTAATGGGGGGGTGTTATCTCTTTTGTCGAAAATCAGCCGTTTTTGCTCGAACATTAAATGCCTCCAAATGGTATTTAATTAACTTCCCGGGGTGAAGAAACCCTTTTTGAGAACTCAGAGTGAGTAAATTGGCCATTTTCATGCACTTTTAACCATTCCATAAATCTTGTGTTTTGGGCCCCTGGAAGCATGAAAATCACTTTAAACATGCTAATTTTAGCTCTAACACTGATGATCCACCTACAAATGTGAACTGACGTTCAAAAATAAAACATTTGAAAACGGACCATTTTCCACATTTCTGAAGCATGACGTAATGGGGGGGTGTTATCTCTTTTGTCGAAAATCAGCCGTTTTTGCTCGAACATTAAATGCCTCCAAATGGTATTTAATTAACTTCCCGGGGTGAAGAAACCCTTTTTGAGAACTCAGAGTGAGTAAATTGGCCATTTTCATGCACTTTTAACCATTCCATAAATCTTGTGTTTTGGGCCCCTGGAAGCATGAAAATCACTTTAAACATGCTAATTTTAGCTCTAACACTGATGATCCACCTACAAATGTGAACTGACGTTCAAAAATAAAACATTTGAAAACGGACCATTTTCCACATTTCTGAAGCATGACGTAATGGGGGGGTGTTATCTCTTTTGTCGAAAATCAGCCGTTTTTGCTCGAACATTAAATGCCTCCAAATGGTATTTATTTCACTTCCCGGGGTGAAGAAACCCTTTTTGAGAACTCAGAGTGAGTAAATTGGCCATTTTCATGCACTTTTAACCATTCCATTAATCTTGTGTTTTGGGCCCCTGGAAGCATGAAAATCACTTTAAACATGCTAATTTTAGCTCTAACACTGATGATCCACCTACAAATGTGAACTGACGTTCAAAAATAAAACATTTGAAAACGGACCATTTTCCACATTTCTGAAGCATGACGTAATGGGGGGTGTTATCTCTTTTGTCGAAAATCAGCCGTTTTTGCTCGAACATTAAATGCCTCCAAATGGTATTTAATTAACTTCCCGAGCCCCTGGAAGCATGAAAATCACTTTAAACATGCTAATTTTAGCTCTAACACTGATGATCCACCTACAAATGTGAACTGACGTTCAAAAATAAAACATTTGAAAACGGACCATTTTCCACATTTCTGAAGCATGACGTAATGGGGGGGTGTTATCTCTTTTGTCGAAAATCAGCCGTTTTTGCTCGAACATTAAATGCCTCCAAATGGTATTTATGTCACTTCCCGAGCCCCTGGAAGCATGAAAATCACTTTAAACATGCTAATTTTAGCTCTAACACTGATGATCCACCTACAAATGTGAACTGACGTTCAAAAATAAAACATTTGAAAACGGACCATTTTCCACATTTCTGAAGCATGACGTAATGGGGGGGTGTTATCTCTTTTGTCGAAAATCAGCCGTTTTTGCTCGAACATTAAATGCCTCCAAATGGTATTTAATTAACTTCCCGGGGTGAAGAAACCCTTTTTGAGAACTCAGAGTGAGTAAATTGGCCATTTTCATGCACTTTTAACCATTCCATAAATCTTGTGTTTTGGGCCCCTGGAAGCATGAAAATCACTTTAAACATGCAAATTTTAGCTCTAACACTGATGATCCACCTACAAATGTGAACTGACGTTCAAAAATAAAACATTTGAAAACGGACCATTTTCCACATTTCTGAAGCATGACGTAATGGGGGGGTGTTATCTCTTTTGTCGAAAATCAGCCGTTTTTGCTCGAACATTAAATGCCTCCAAATGGTATTTAATTAACTTCCCGAGCCCCTGGAAGCATGAAAATCACTTTAAACATGCTAATTTTAGCTCTAACACTGATGATCCACCTACAAATGTGAACTGACGTTCAAAAATAAAACATTTGAAAACGGACCATTTTCCACATTTCTGAAGCATGACGTAATGGGGGGGTGTTATCTCTTTTGTCGAAAATCAGCCGTTTTTCCTCGAACATTAAATGCCTCCAAATGGTATTTATTTCACTTCCCGGGGTGAAGAAACCCTTTTTGAGAACTCAGAGTGAGTAAATTGGCCATTTTCATGCACTTTTAACCATTCCATTAATCTTGTGTTTTGGACCCCTGGAAGCATGAAAATCACTTTAAACATGCTAATTTTAGCTCTAACACTGATGATCCACCTACAAATGTGAACTGACGTTCAAAAATAAAACATTTGAAAATGGACCATTTTCCACATTTCTGAAGCATGACGTAATGGGGGGGTGTTATCTCTTTTGTCGAAAATCAGCCGTTTTTGCTCGAACATTAAATGCCTCCAAATGGTATTTAATTAACTTCCCGGGGTGAAGAAACCCTTTTTGAGAACTCAGAGTGAGTAAATTGGCCATTTTCATGCACTTTTAACCATTCCATAAATCTTGTGTTTTGGGCCCCTGGAAGCATGAAAATCACTTTAAACATGCTAATTTTAGCTCTAACACTGATGATCCACCTACAAATGTGAACTGACGTTCAAAAATAAAACATTTGAAAACGGACCATTTTCCACATTTCTGAAGCATGACGTAATGGGGGGGTGTTATCTCTTTTGTCGAAAATCAGCCGTTTTTGCTCGAACATTAAATGCCTCCAAATGGTATTTAATTAACTTCCCGAGCCCCTGGAAGCATGAAAATCACTTTAAACATGCTAATTTTAGCTCTAACACTGATGATCCACCTACAAATTTGAACTGACGTTCAAAAATAAAACATTTGAAAACGGACCATTTTCCACATTTCTGAAGCATGACGTAATGGGTGGGTGTTATCTCTTTTGTCGAAAATCAGCCGTTTTTGCTCGAACATTAAATGCCTCCAAATGGTATTTAATTAACTTCCCGGGGTGAAGAAACCCTTTTTGAGAACTCAGAGTGAGTAAATTGGCCATGTTCATGCACTTTTAACCATTCCATAAATCTTGTGTTTTGGGCCCCTGGAAGCATGAAAATCACTTTAAACATGCTAATTTTAGCTCTAACACTGATGATCCACCTACAAATGTGAACTGACGTTCAAAAATAAAACATTTGAAAACGGACCATTTTCCACATTTCTGAAGCATGACGTAATGGGGGGGTGTTATCTCTTTTGTCGAAAATCAGCCGTTTTTGCTCGAACATTAAATGCCTCCAAATGGTATTTAATTAACTTCCCGAGCCCCTGGAAGCATGAAAATCACTTTAAACATGCTAATTTTAGCTCTAACACTGATGATCCACCTACAAATTTGAACTGACGTTCAAAAATAAAACATTTGAAAACGGACCATTTTCCACATTTCTGAAGCATGACGTAATGGGTGGGTGTTATCTCTTTTGTCGAAAATCAGCCGTTTTTGCTCGAACATTAAATGCCTCCAAATGGTATTTAATTAACTTCCCGGGGTGAAGAAACCCTTTTTGAGAACTCAGAGTGAGTAAATTGGCCATTTTCATGCACTTTTAACCATTCCATAAATCTTGTGTTTTGGGCCCCTGGAAGCATGAAAATCACTTTAAACATGCTAATTTTAGCTCTAACACTGATGATCCACCTACAAATGTGAACTGACGTTCAAAAATAAAACATTTGAAAACGGACCATTTTCCACATTTCTGAAGCATGACGTAATGGGGGGGTGTTATCTCTTTTGTCGAAAATCAGCCGTTTTTGCTCGAACATTAAATGCCTCCAAATGGTATTTAATTAACTTCCCGAGCCCCTGGAAGCATGAAAATCACTTTAAACATGCTAATTTTAGCTCTAACACTGATGATCCACCTACAAATGTGAACTGACGTTCAAAAATAAAACATTTGAAAACGGACCATTTTCCACATTTCTGAAGCATGACGTAATGGGGGGGTGTTATCTCTTTTGTCGAAAATCAGCCGTTTTTGCTCGAACATTAAATGCCTCCAAATGGTATTTATTTCACTTCCCGGGGTGAAGAAACCCTTTTTGAGAACTCAGAGTGAGTAAATTGGCCATTTTCATGCACTTTTAACCATTCCATTAATCTTGTGTTTTGGGCCCCTGGAAGCATGAAAATCACTTTAAACATGCTAATTTTAGCTCTAACACTGATGATCCACCTACAAATGTGAACTGACGTTCAAAAATAAAACATTTGAAAACGGACCATTTTCCACATTTCTGAAGCATGACGTAATGGGGGGGTGTTATCTCTTTTGTCGAAAATCAGCCGTTTTTGCTCGAACATTAAATGCCTCCAAATGGTATTTAATTAACTTCCCGGGGTGAAGAAACCCTTTTTGAGAACTCAGAGTGAGTAAATTGGCCATTTTCATGCACTTTTAACCATTCCATAAATCTTGTGTTTTGGGCCCCTGGAAGCATGAAAATCACTTTAAACATGCTAATTTTAGCTCTAACACTGATTATCCACCTACAAATGTGAACTGACGTTCAAAAATAAAACATTTGAAAACGGACCATTTTCCACATTTCTGAAGCATGACGTAATGGGGGGGTGTTATCTCTTTTGTCGAAAATCAGCCGTTTTTGCTCGAACATTAAATACCTCCAAATGGTATTTAATTAACTTCCCGAGCCCCTGGAAGCATGAAAATCACTTTAAACATGCTAATTTTAGCTCTAACACTGATGATCCACCTACAAATGTGAACTGACGTTCAAAAATAAAACATTTGAAAACGGACCATTTTCCACATTTCTGAAGCATGACGTAATGGGGGGGTGTTATCTCTTTTGTCGAAAATCAGCCGTTTTTGCTCGAACATTAAATGCCTCCAAATGGTATTTATTTCACTTCCCGGGGTGAAGAAACCCTTTTTGAGAACTCAGAGTGAGTAAATTGGCCATTTTCATGCACTTTTAACCATTCCATTAATCTTGTGTTTTGGGCCCCTGGAAGCATGAAAATCACTTTAAACATGCTAATTTTAGCTCTAACACTGATGATCCACCTACAAATGTGAACTGACGTTCAAAAATAAAACATTTGAAAACGGACCATTTTCCACATTTCTGAAGCATGACGTAATTGGGGGGTGTTATCTCTTTTGTCGAAAATCAGCCGTTTTTGCTCGAACATTAAATGCCTCCAAATGGTATTTATTTCACTTCCCGAGCCCCTGGAAGCATGAAAATCACTTTAAACATGCTAATTTTAGCTCTAACACTGATGATCCACCTACAAATGTGAACTGACGTTCAAAAATAAAACATTTGAAAACGGACCATTTTCCACATTTCTGAAGCATGACGTAGTGGGGGGGTGTTATCTCTTTTGTCGAAAATCAGCCGTTTTTGCTCGAACATTAAATGCCTCCAAATGGTATTTATTTCACTTCCCGGGGTGAAGAAACCCTTTTTGAGAACTCAGAGTGAGTAAATTGGCCATTTTCATGCACTTTTAACCATTCCATTAATCTTGTGTTTTGGGCCCCTGGAAGCATGAAAATCACTTTAAACATGCTAATTTTAGCTCTAACACTGATGATCCACCTACAAATGTGAACTGACGTTCAAAAATAAAACATTTGAAAACGGACCATTTTCCACATTTCTGAAGCATGACGTAATTGGGGGGTGTTATCTCTTTTGTCGAAAATCAGCCGTTTTTGCTCGAACATTAAATGCCTCCAAATGGTATTTAATTAACTTCCCGAGCCCCTGGAAGCATGAAAATCACTTTAAACATGCTAATTTTAGCTCTAACACTGATGATCCACCTACAAATGTGAACTGACGTTCAAAAATAAAACATTTGAAAACGGACCATTTTCCACATTTCTGAAGCATGACGTAATGGGGGGGTGTTATCTCTTTTGTCGAAAATCAGCCGTTTTTGCTCGAACATTAAATGCCTCCAAATGGTATTTATTTCACTTCCCGAGCCCCTGGAAGCATGAAAATCACTTTAAACATGCTAATTTTAGCTCTAACACTGATGATCCACCTACAAATGTGAACTGACGTTCAAAAATAAAACATTTGAAAACGGACCATTTTCCACATTTCTGAAGCATGACGTAATGGGGGGGGTGTTATCTCTTTTGTCGAAAATCAGCCGTTTTTGCTCGAACATTAAATGCCTCCAAATGGTATTTAATTAACTTCCCGGGGTGAAGAAACCCTTTTTGAGAACTCAGAGTGAGTAAATTGGCCATTTTCATGCACTTTTAACCATTCCATAAATCTTGTGTTTTGGGCCCCTGGAAGCATGAAAATCACTTTAAACATGCTAATTTTAGCTCTAACACTGATGATCCACCTACAAATGTGAACTGACGTTCAAAAATAAAACATTTGAAAACGGACCATTTTCCACATTTCTGAAGCATGACGTAATGGGGGGGTGTTATCTCTTTTGTCGAAAATCAGCCGTTTTTGCTCGAACATTAAATGCCTCCAAATGGTATTTAATTAACTTCCCGGGGTGAAGAAACCCTTTTTGAGAACTCAGAGTGAGTAAATTGGCCATTTTCATGCACTTTTAACCATTCCATAAATCTTGTGTTTTGGGCCCCTGGAAGCATGAAAATCACTTTAAACATGCTAATTTTAGCTCTAACACTGATGATCCACCTACAAATGTGAACTGACGTTCAAAAATAAAACATTTGAAAACGGACCATTTTCCACATTTCTGAAGCATGACGTAATGGGGGGGTGTTATCTCTTTTGTCGAAAATCAGCCGTTTTTGCTCGAACATTAAATGCCTCCAAATGGTATTTAATTAACTTCCCGAGCCCCTGGAAGCATGAAAATTACTTTAAACATGCTAATTTTAGCTCTAACACTGATGATCCACCTACAAATGTGAACTGACGTTCAAAAATAAAACATTTGAAAACGGACCATTTTCCACATTTCTGAAGCATGACGTAATGGGGGGGTGTTATCTCTTTTGTCGAAAATCAGCCGTTTTTGCTCGAACATTAAATGCCTCCAAATGGTATTTATTTCACTTCCCGGGGTGAAGAAACCCTTTTTGAGAACTCAGAGTGAGTAAATTGGCCATTTTCTTGCACTTTTAAAAATTCCATTAATCTTGTGTTTTGGGCCCCTGGAAGCATGAAAATCACTTTAAACATGCTAATTTTAGCTCTAACACTGACGATCCACCTACAAATGTGAACTGACGTTCAAAAATAAAACATTTGAAAACGGACCATTTTCCACATTTCTGAAGCATGACGTAATGGGGGGGTGTTATCTCTTTTGTCGAAAATCAGCCGTTTTTGCTCGAACATTAAATGCCTCCAAATGGTATTTAATTAACTTCCCGGGGTGAAGAAACCCTTTTTGAGAACTCAGAGTGAGTAAATTGGCCATTTTCATGCACTTTTAACCATTCCATAAATCTTGTGTTTTGGGCCCCTGGAAGCATGAAAATCACTTTAAACATGCTAATTTTAGCTCTAACACTGATGATCCACCTACAAATGTGAACTGACGTTCAAAAATAAAACATTTGAAAACGGACCATTTTCCACATTTCTGAAGCATGACGTAATGGGGGGGTGTTATCTCTTTTGTCGAAAATCAGCCGTTTTTGCTCGAACATTAAATGCCTCCAAATGGTATTTAATTAACTTCCCGGGGTGAAGAAACCCTTTTTGAGAACTCAGAGTGAGTAAATTGGCCATTTTCATGCACTTTTAACCATTCCATAAATCTTGTGTTTTGGGCCCCTGGAAGCATGAAAATCACTTTAAACATGCTAATTTTAGCTCTAACACTGATGATCCACCTACAAATGTGAACTGACGTTCAAAAATAAAACATTTGAAAACGGACCATTTTCCACATTTCTGAAGCATGACGTAATGGGGGGGTGTTATCTCTTTTGTCGAAAATCAGCCGTTTTTGCTCGAACATTAAATGCCTCCAAATGGTATTTAATTAACTTCCCGAGCCCCTGGAAGCATGAAAATCACTTTAAACATGCTAATTTTAGCTCTAACACTGATGATCCACTTACAAATTTGAACTGACGTTCAAAAATAAAACATTTGAAAACGGACCATTTTCCACATTTCTGAAGCATGACGTAATGGGGGGGTGTTATCTCTTTTGTCGAAAATCAGCCGTTTTTGCATGAACATTAAATGCCTCCAAATGGTATTTAATTAACTTCCCGGGGTGAAGAAACCCTTTTTGAGAACTCAGAGTGAGTAAATTGGCCATTTTCATGCACTTTTAACCATTCCATAAATCTTGTGTTTTGGGCCCCTGGAAGCATGAAAATCACTTTAAACATGCTAATTTTAGCTCTAACACTGATGATCCACCTACAAATGTGAACTGACGTTCAAAAATAAAACATTTGAAAACGGACCATTTTCCACATTTCTGAAGCATGACGTAATGGGGGGGTGTTATCTCTTTTGTCGAAAATCAGCCGTTTTTGCTCGAACATTAAATGCCTCCAAATGGTATTTAATTAACTTCCCGAGCCCCTGGAAGCATGAAAATCACTTTAAACATGATAATTTTAGCTCTAACACTGATGATCCACCTACAAATGTGAACTGACGTTCAAAAATAAAACATTTGAAAACGGACCATTTTCCACATTTCTGAAGCATGACGTAATGGGGGGGTGTTATCTCTTTTGTCGAAAATCAGCTGTTTTTGCTCGAACATTAAATGCCTCCAAATGGTATTTATTTCACTTCCCGGGGTGAAGAAACCCTTTTTGAGAACTCAGAGTGAGTAAATTGGCCATTTTCATGCACTTTTAACCATTCCATTAATCTTGTGTTTTGGGCCCCTGGAAGCATGAAAATCACTTTAAACATGCTAATTTTAGCTCTAACACTGATGATCCACCTACAAATGTGAACTGACGTTCAAAAATAAAACATTTGAAAACGGACCATTTTCCACATTTCTGAAGCATGACGTAATGGGGGGGTGTTATCTCTTTTGTCGAAAATCAGCCGTTTTTGCTCGAACATTAAATGCCTCCAAATGGTATTTATTTCACTTCCCGGGGTGAAGAAACCCTTTTTGACAACTCAGAGTGAGTAAATTGGCCATTTTCATGCACTTTTAACCATTCCATTAATCTTGTGTTTTGGGCCCCTGGAAGCATGAAAATCACTTTAAACATGCTAATTTTAGCTCTAACACTGATGATCCACCTACAAATGTGAACTGACGTTCAAAAATAAAACATTTGAAAACGGACCATTTTCCACATTTCTGAAGCATGACGTAATGGGGGGGTGTTATCTCTTTTGTCGAAAATCAGCCGTTTTTGCTCGAACATTAAATGCCTCCAAATGGTATTTAATTAACTTCCCGGGGTGAAGAAACCCTTTTTGAGAACTCAGAGTGAGTAAATTGGCCATTTTCATGCACTTTTAACCATTCCATAAATCTTGTGTTTTGGGCCCCTGGAAGCATGAAAATCACTTTAAACATGCTAATTTTAGCTCTAACACTGATGATCCACCTACAAATGTGAACTGACGTTCAAAAATAAAACATTTGAAAACGGACCATTTTCCACATTTCTGAAGCATGACGTAATGGGGGGGTGTTATCTCTTTTGTCGAAAATCAGCCGTTTTTGCTCGAACATTAAATGCCTCCAAATGGTATTTAATTAACTTCCCGGGGTGAAGAAACCCTTTTTGAGAACTCAGAGTGAGTAAATTGGCCATTTTCATGCACTTTTAACCATTCCATAAATCTTGTGTTTTGGGCCCCTGGAAGCATGAAAATCACTTTAAACATGCTAATTTTAGCTCTAACACTGATGATCCACCTACAAATGTGAACTGACGTTCAAAAATAAAACATTTGAAAACGGACCATTTTCCACATTTCTGAAGCATGACGTAATAGGGGGGTGTTATCTCTTTTGTCGAAAATCAGCCGTTTTTGCTCGAACATTAAATGCCTCCAAATGGTATTTAATTAACTTCCCGAGCCCCTGGAAGCATGAAAATCACTTTAAACATGCTAATTTTAGCTCTAACACTGATGATCCACCTACAAATGTGAACTGACGTTCAAAAATAAAACATTTGAAAACGGACCATTTTCCACATTTCTGAAGCATGACGTAATGGGGGGGTGTTATCTCTTTTGTCGAAAATCAGCCGTTTTTGCTCGAACATTAAATGCCTCCAAATGGTATTTATTTCACTTCCCGGGGTGAAGAAACCCTTTTTGAGAACTCGGAGTGAGTAAATTGGCCATTTTCTTGCACTTTTAAAAATTCCATTAATCTTGTGTTTTGGGCCCCTGGAAGCATGAAAATCACTTTAAACATGCTAATTTTAGCTCTAACACTGATGATCCACCTACAAATGTGAACTGACGTTCAAAAATAAAACATTTGAAAACGGACCATTTTCCACATTTCTGAAGCATGACGTAATGGGGGGGTGTTATCTCTTTTGTCGAAAATCAGCCGTTTTTGCTCAAACATTAAATGCCTCCAAAGGGTATTTAATTAACTTCCCGGGGTGAAGAAACCCTTTTTGAGAACTCAGAGTGAGTAAATTGGCCATTTTCATGCACTTTTAACCATTCCATAAATCTTGTGTTTTGGGCCCCTGGAAGCATGAAAATCACTTTAAACATGCTAATTTTAGCTCTAACACTGATGATCCACCTACAAATGTGAACTGACGTTCAAAAATAAAACATTTGAAAACGGACCATTTTCCACATTTCTGAAGCATGACGTAATGGGGGGGTGTTATCTCTTTTGTCGAAAATCAGCCGTTTTTGCTCGAACATTAAATGCCTCCAAATGGTATTTAATTAACTTCCCGGGGTGAAGAAACCCTTTTTGAGAACTCAGAGTGAGTAAATTGGCCATTTTCATGCACTTTTAACCATTCCATAAATCTTGTGTTTTGGGCCCCTGGAAGCATGAAAATCACTTTAAACATGCTAATTTTAGCTCTAACACTGATGATCCACCTACAAATGTGAACTGACGTTCAAAAATAAAACATTTGAAAACGGACCATTTTCCACATTTCTGAAGCATGACGTAATGGGGGGGTGTTATCTCTTTTGTCGAAAATCAGCCGTTTTTGCTCGAACATTAAATGCCTCCAAATGGTATTTAATTAACTTCCCGAGCCCCTGGAAGCATGAAAATCACTTTAAACATGCTAATTTTAGCTCTAACACTGATGATCCACCTACAAATTTGAACTGACGTTCAAAAATAAAACATTTGAAAACGGACCATTTTCCACATTTCTGAAGCATGACGTAATGGGGGGTGTTATCTCTTTTGTCGAAAATCAGCCGTTTTTGCTCGAACATTAAATGCCTCCAAATGGTATTTAATTAACTTCCCGGGGTGAAGAAACCCTTTTTGAGAACTCAGAGTGAGTAAATTGGCCATTTTCATGCACTTTTAACCATTCCATAAATCTTGTGTTTTGGGCCCCTGGAAGCATGAAAATCACTTTAAACATGCTAATTTTAGCTCTAACACTGATGATCCACCTACAAATGTGAACTGACGTTCAAAAATAAAACATTTGAAAACGGACCATTTTCCACATTTCTGAAGCATGACGTAATGGGGGGGTGTTATCTCTTTTGTCGAAAATCAGCCGTTTTTGCTCGAACATTAAATGCCTCCAAATGGTATTTAATTAACTTCCCGAGCCCCTGGAAGCATGAAAATCACTTTAAACATGCTAATTTTAGCTCTAACACTGATGATCCACCTACAAATTTGAACTGACGTTCAAAAATAAAACATTTGAAAACGGACCATTTTCCACATTTCTGAAGCATGACGTAATGGGGGGGTGTTATCTCTTTTGTCGAAAATCAGCCATTTTTGCTCGAACATTAAATGCCTCCAAATGGTATTTAATTAACTTCCCGGGGTGAAGAAACCCTTTTTCAGAACTCAGAGTGAGTAAATTGGCCATTTTCATGCACTTTTAACCATTCCATAAATCTGGTGTTTTGGGCCCCTGGAAGCATGAAAATCACTTTAAACATGCTAATTTTAGCTCTAACACTGATGATCCACCTACAAATGTGAACTGACGTTCAAAAATAAAACATTTGAAAACGGACCATTTTCCACATTTCTGAAGCATGACGTAATGGGGGGGTGTTATCTCTTTTGTCGAAAATCAGCCGTTTTTGCTCGAACATTAAATGCCTCCAAATGGTATTTAATTAACTTCCCGAGCCCCTGGAAGCATGAAAATCACTTTAAACATGCTAATTTTAGCTCTAACACTGATGATCCACCTACAAATGTGAACGGACGTTCAAAAATAAAACATTTGAAAACGGACCATTTTCCACATTTCTGAAGCATGACGTAATGGGGGGGTGTTATCTCTTTTGTCGAAAATCAGCCGTTTTTGCTCGAACATTAAATGCCTCCAAATGGTATTTATTTCACTTCCCGGGGTGAAGAAACCCTTTTTGAGAACTCAGAGTGAGTAAATTGGCCATTTTCATGCACTTTTAACCATTCCATTAATCTTGTGTTTTGGGCCCCTGGAAGCATGAAAATCACTTTAAACATGCTAATTTTAGCTCTAACACTGATGATCCACCTACAAATGTGAACTGACGTTCAAAAATAAAACATTTGAAAACGGACCATTTTCCACATTTCTGAAGCATGACGTAATTGGGGGGTGTTATCTCTTTTGTCGAAAATCAGCCGTTTTTGCTCGAACATTAAATGCCTCCAAATGGTATTTATTTCACTTCCCGAGCCCCTGGAAGCATGAAAATCACTTTAAACATGCTAATTTTAGCTCTAACACTGATGATCCACCTACAAATGTGAACTGACGTTCAAAAATAAAACATTTGAAAACGGACCATTTTCCACATTTCTGAAGCATGACGTAATTGGGGGGTGTTATCTCTTTTGTCGAAAATCAGCCGTTTTTGCTCGAACATTAAATGCCTCCAAATGGTATTTATTTCACTTCCCGGGGTGAAGAAACCCTTTTTGAGAACTCAGAGTGAGTAAATTGGCCATTTTCATGCACTTTTAACCATTCCATTAATCTTGTGTTTTGGGCCCCTGGAAGCATGAAAATCACTTTAAACATGCTAATTTTAGCTCTAACACTGATGATCCACCTACAAATGTGAACTGACGTTCAAAAATAAAACATTTGAAAACGGACCATTTTCCACATTTCTGAAGCATGACGTAATGGGGGGTGTTATCTCTTTTGTCGAAAATCAGCCGTTTTTGCTCGAACATTAAATGCCTCCAAATGGTATTTAATTAACTTCCCGAGCCCCTGGAAGCATGAAAATCACTTTAAACATGCTAATTTTAGCTCTAACACTGATGATCCACCTACAAATGTGAACTGACGTTCAAAAATAAAACATTTGAAAACGGACCATTTTCCACATTTCTGAAGCATGACGTAATGGGGGGGTGTTATCTCTTTTGTCGAAAATCAGCCGTTTTTGCTCGAACATTAAATGCCTCCAAATGGTATTTATGTCACTTCCCGAGCCCCTGGAAGCATGAAAATCACTTTAAACATGCTAATTTTAGCTCTAACACTGATGATCCACCTACAAATGTGAACTGACGTTCAAAAATAAAACATTTGAAAACGGACCATTTTCCACATTTCTGAAGCATGACGTAATGGGGGGGTGTTATCTCTTTTGTCGAAAATCAGCCGTTTTTGCTCGAACATTAAATGCCTCCAAATGGTATTTAATTAACTTCCCGGGGTGAAGAAACCCTTTTTGAGAACTCAGAGTGAGTAAATTGGCCATTTTCATGCACTTTTAACCATTCCATAAATCTTGTGTTTTGGGCCCCTGGAAGCATGAAAATCACTTTAAACATGCAAATTTTAGCTCTAACACTGATGATCCACCTACAAATGTGAACTGACGTTCAAAAATAAAACATTTGAAAACGGACCATTTTCCACATTTCTGAAGCATGACGTAATGGGGGGGTGTTATCTCTTTTGTCGAAAATCAGCCGTTTTTGCTCGAACATTAAATGCCTCCAAATGGTATTTAATTAACTTCCCGGGGTGAAGAAACCCTTTTTGAGAACTCAGAGTGAGTAAATTGGCCATTTTCATGCACTTTTAACCATTCCATAAATCTTGTGTTTTGGGCCCCTGGAAGCATGAAAATCACTTTAAACATGCTAATTTTAGCTCTAACACTGATGATCCACCTACAAATGTGAACTGACGTTCAAAAATAAAACATTTGAAAACGGACCATTTTCCACATTTCTGAAGCATGACGTAATGGGGGGGTGTTATCTCTTTTGTCGAAAATCAGCCGTTTTTGCTCGAACATTAAATGCCTCCAAATGGTATTTAATTAACTTCCCGAGCCCCTGGAAGCATGAAAATCACTTTAAACATGCTAATTTTAGCTCTAACACTGATGATCCACCTACAAATGTGAACTGACGTTCAAAAATAAAACATTTGAAAACGGACCATTTTCCACATTTCTGAAGCATGACGTAATGGGGGGGTGTTATCTCTTTTGTCGAAAATCAGCCGTTTTTGCTCGAACATTAAATGCCTCCAAATGGTATTTATTTCACTTCCCGGGGTGAAGAAACCCTTTTTGAGAACTCAGAGTGAGTAAATTGGCCATTTTCATGCACTTTTAACCATTCCATTAATCTTGTGTTTTGGACCCCTGGAAGCATGAAAATCACTTTAAACATGCTAATTTTAGCTCTAACACTGATGATCCACCTACAAATGTGAACTGACGTTCAAAAATAAAACATTTGAAAATGGACCATTTTCCACATTTCTGAAGCATGACGTAATGGGGGGGTGTTATCTCTTTTGTCGAAAATCAGCCGTTTTTGCTCGAACATTAAATGCCTCCAAATGGTATTTAATTAACTTCCCGGGGTGAAGAAACCCTTTTTGAGAACTCAGAGTGAGTAAATTGGCCATTTTCATGCACTTTTAACCATTCCATAAATCTTGTGTTTTGGGCCCCTGGAAGCATGAAAATCACTTTAAACATGCTAATTTTAGCTCTAACACTGATGATCCACCTACAAATGTGAACTGACGTTCAAAAATAAAACATTTGAAAACGGACCATTTTCCACATTTCTGAAGCATGACGTAATGGGGGGGTGTTATCTCTTTTGTCGAAAATCAGCCGTTTTTGCTCGAACATTAAATGCCTCCAAATGGTATTTAATTAACTTCCCGAGCCCCTGGAAGCATGAAAATCACTTTAAACATGCTAATTTTAGCTCTAACACTGATGATCCACCTACAAATTTGAACTGACGTTCAAAAATAAAACATTTGAAAACGGACCATTTTCCACATTTCTGAAGCATGACGTAATGGGTGGGTGTTATCTCTTTTGTCGAAAATCAGCCGTTTTTGCTCGAACATTAAATGCCTCCAAATGGTATTTAATTAACATCCCGGGGTGAAGAAACCCTTTTTGAGAACTCAGAGTGAGTAAATTGGCCATTTTCATGCACTTTTAACCATTCCATAAATCTTGTGTTTTGGGCCCCTGGAAGCATGAAAATCACTTTAAACATGCTAATTTTAGCTCTAACACTGATGATCCACCTACAAATGTGAACTGACGTTCAAAAATAAAACATTTGAAAACGGACCATTTTCCACATTTCTGAAGCATGACGTAATGGGGGGGTGTTATCTCTTTTGTCGAAAATCAGCCGTTTTTGCTCGAACATTAAATGCCTCCAAATGGTATTTAATTAACTTCCCGAGCCCCTGGAAGCATGAAAATCACTTTAAACATGCTAATTTTAGCTCTAACACTGATAATCCACCTACAAATGTGAACTGACGTTCAAAAATAAAACATTTGAAAACGGACCATTTTCCACATTTCTGAAGCATGACGTAATGGGGGGGTGTTATCTCTTTTGTCGAAAATCAGCCGTTTTTGCTCGAACATTAAATGCCTCCAAATGGTATTTATTTCACTTCCCGGGGTGAAGAAACCCTTTTTGAGAACTCAGAGTGAGTAAATTGGCCATTTTCATGCACTTTTAACCATTCCATTAATCTTGTGTTTTTGGCCCCTGGAAGCATGAAAATCACTTTAAACATGCTAATTTTAGCTCTAACACTGATGATCCACCTACAAATGTGAACTGACGTTCAAAAATAAAACATTTGAAAACGGACCATTTTCCACATTTCTGAAGCATGACGTAATGGGGGGGTGTTATCTCTTTTGTCGAAAATCAGCCGTTTTTGCTCGAACATTAAATGCCTCCAAATGGTATTTAATTAACTTCCCGGGGTGAAGAAACCCTTTTTGAGAACTCAGAGTGAGTAAATTGGCCATTTTCATGCACTTTTAACCATTCCATAAATCTTGTGTTTTGGGCCCCTGGAAGCATGAAAATCACTTTAAACATGCTAATTTTAGCTCTAACACTGATGATCCACCTACAAATGTGAACTGACGTTCAAAAATAAAACATTTGAAAACGGACCATTTTCCACATTTCTGAAGCATGACGTAATGGGGGGGTGTTATCTCTTTTGTCGAAAATCAGCCGTTTTTGCTCGAACATTAAATGCCTCCAAATGGTATTTAATTAACTTCCCGGGGTGAAGAAACCCTTTTTGAGAACTCAGAGTGAGTAAATTGGCCATTTTCATGCACTTTTAACCATTCCATAAATCTTGTGTTTTGGGCCCCTGGAAGCATGAAAATCACTTTAAACATGCTAATTTTAGCTCTAACACTGATGATCCACCTACAAATGTGAACTGACGTTCAAAAATAAAACATTTGAAAACGGACCATTTTCCACATTTCTGAAGCATGACGTAATGGGGGGGTGTTATCTCTTTTGTCGAAAATCAGCCGTTTTTGCTCGAACATTAAATGCCTCCAAATGGTATTTATTTCACTTCCCGGGGTGAAGAAACCCTTTTTGAGAACTCAGAGTGAGTAAATTGGCCATTTTCATGCACTTTTAACCATTCCATTAATCTTGTGTTTTGGGCCCCTGGAAGCATGAAAATCACTTTAAACATGCTAATTTTAGCTCTAACACTGATGATCCACCTACAAATGTGAACTGACGTTCAAAAATAAAACATTTGAAAACGGACCATTTTCCACATTTCTGAAGCATGACGTAATGGGGGGTGTTATCTCTTTTGTCGAAAATCAGCCGTTTTTGCTCGAACATTAAATGCCTCCAAATGGTATTTAATTAACTTCCCGAGCCCCTGGAAGCATGAAAATCACTTTAAACATGCTAATTTTAGCTCTAACACTGATGATCCACCTACAAATGTGAACTGACGTTCAAAAATAAAACATTTGAAAACGGACCATTTTCCACATTTCTGAAGCATGACGTAATGGGGGGGTGTTATCTCTTTTGTCGAAAATCAGCCGTTTTTGCTCGAACATTAAATGCCTCCAAATGGTATTTATGTCACTTCCCGAGCCCCTGGAAGCATGAAAATCACTTTAAACATGCTAATTTTAGCTCTAACACTGATGATCCACCTACAAATGTGAACTGACGTTCAAAAATAAAACATTTGAAAACGGACCATTTTCCACATTTCTGAAGCATGACGTAATGGGGGGGTGTTATCTCTTTTGTCGAAAATCAGCCGTTTTTGCTCGAACATTAAATGCCTCCAAATGGTATTTAATTAACTTCCCGGGGTGAAGAAACCCTTTTTGAGAACTCAGAGTGAGTAAATTGGCCATTTTCATGCACTTTTAACCATTCCATAAATCTTGTGTTTTGGGCCCCTGGAAGCATGAAAATCACTTTAAACATGCAAATTTTAGCTCTAACACTGATGATCCACCTACAAATGTGAACTGACGTTCAAAAATAAAACATTTGAAAACGGACCATTTTCCACATTTCTGAAGCATGACGTAATGGGGGGGTGTTATCTCTTTTGTCGAAAATCAGCCGTTTTTGCTCGAACATTAAATGCCTCCAAATGGTATTTAATTAACTTCCCGGGGTGAAGAAACCCTTTTTGAGAACTCAGAGTGAGTAAATTGGCCATTTTCATGCACTTTTAACCATTCCATAAATCTTGTGTTTTGGGCCCCTGGAAGCATGAAAATCACTTTAAACATGCTAATTTTAGCTCTAACACTGATGATCCACCTACAAATGTGAACTGACGTTCAAAAATAAAACATTTGAAAACGGACCATTTTCCACATTTCTGAAGCATGACGTAATGGGGGGGTGTTATCTCTTTTGTCGAAAATCAGCCGTTTTTGCTCGAACATTAAATGCCTCCAAATGGTATTTAATTAACTTCCCGAGCCCCTGGAAGCATGAAAATCACTTTAAACATGCTAATTTTAGCTCTAACACTGATGATCCACCTACAAATGTGAACTGACGTTCAAAAATAAAACATTTGAAAACGGACCATTTTCCACATTTCTGAAGCATGACGTAATGGGGGGGTGTTATCTCTTTTGTCGAAAATCAGCCGTTTTTGCTCGAACATTAAATGCCTCCAAATGGTATTTATTTCACTTCCCGGGGTGAAGAAACCCTTTTTGAGAACTCAGAGTGAGTAAATTGGCCATTTTCATGCACTTTTAACCATTCCATTAATCTTGTGTTTTGGACCCCTGGAAGCATGAAAATCACTTTAAACATGCTAATTTTAGCTCTAACACTGATGATCCACCTACAAATGTGAACTGACGTTCAAAAATAAAACATTTGAAAATGGACCATTTTCCACATTTCTGAAGCATGACGTAATGGGGGGGTGTTATCTCTTTTGTCGAAAATCAGCCGTTTTTGCTCGAACATTAAATGCCTCCAAATGGTATTTAATTAACTTCCCGGGGTGAAGAAACCCTTTTTGAGAACTCAGAGTGAGTAAATTGGCCATTTTCATGCACTTTTAACCATTCCATAAATCTTGTGTTTTGGGCCCCTGGAAGCATGAAAATCACTTTAAACATGCTAATTTTAGCTCTAACACTGATGATCCACCTACAAATGTGAACTGACGTTCAAAAATAAAACATTTGAAAACGGACCATTTTCCACATTTCTGAAGCATGACGTAATGGGGGGGTGTTATCTCTTTTGTCGAAAATCAGCCGTTTTTGCTCGAACATTAAATGCCTCCAAATGGTATTTAATTAACTTCCCGAGCCCCTGGAAGCATGAAAATCACTTTAAACATGCTAATTTTAGCTCTAACACTGATGATCCACCTACAAATTTGAACTGACGTTCAAAAATAAAACATTTGAAAACGGACCATTTTCCACATTTCTGAAGCATGACGTAATGGGTGGGTGTTATCTCTTTTGTCGAAAATCAGCCGTTTTTGCTCGAACATTAAATGCCTCCAAATGGTATTTAATTAACTTCCCGGGGTGAAGAAACCCTTTTTGAGAACTCAGAGTGAGTAAATTGGCCATTTTCATGCACTTTTAACCATTCCATAAATCTTGTGTTTTGGGCCCCTGGAAGCATGAAAATCACTTTAAACATGCTAATTTTAGCTCTAACACTGATGATCCACCTACAAATGTGAACTGACGTTCAAAAATAAAACATTTGAAAACGGACCATTTTCCACATTTCTGAAGCATGACGTAATGGGGGGGTGTTATCTCTTTTGTCGAAAATCAGCCGTTTTTGCTCGAACATTAAATGCCTCCAAATGGTATTTAATTAACTTCCCGAGCCCCTGGAAGCATGAAAATCACTTTAAACATGCTAATTTTAGCTCTAACACTGATGATCCACCTACAAATGTGAACTGACGTTCAAAAATAAAACATTTGAAAACGGACCATTTTCCACATTTCTGAAGCATGACGTAATGGGGGGGTGTTATCTCTTTTGTCGAAAATCAGCCGTTTTTGCTCGAACATTAAATGCCTCCAAATGGTATTTATTTCACTTCCCGGGGTGAAGAAACCCTTTTTGAGAACTCAGAGTGAGTAAATTGGCCATTTTCATGCACTTTTAACCATTCCATTAATCTTGTGTTTTGGGCCCCTGGAAGCATGAAAATCACTTTAAACATGCTAATTTTAGCTCTAACACTGATGATCCACCTACAAATGTGAACTGACGTTCAAAAATAAAACATTTGAAAACGGACCATTTTCCACATTTCTGAAGCATGACGTAATGGGGGGGTGTTATCTCTTTTGTCGAAAATCAGCCGTTTTTGCTCGAACATTAAATGCCTCCAAATGGTATTTAATTAACTTCCCGGGGTGAAGAAACCCTTTTTGAGAACTCAGAGTGAGTAAATTGGCCATTTTCATGCACCATTAACCATTCCATAAATCTTGTGTTTTGGGCCCCTGGAAGCATGAAAATCACTTTAAACATGCTAATTTTAGCTCTAACACTGATGATCCACCTACAAATGTGAACTGACGTTCAAAAATAAAACATTTGAAAACGGACCATTTTCCACATTTCTGAAGCATGACGTAATGGGGGGGTGTTATCTCTTTTGTCGAAAATCAGCCGTTTTTGCTCGAACATTAAATGCCTCCAAATGGTATTTAATTAACTTCCCGGGGTGAAGAAACCCTTTTTGAGAACTCAGAGTGAGTAAATTGGCCATTTTCATGCACTTTTAACCATTCCATAAATCTTGTGTTTTGGGCCCCTGGAAGCATGAAAATCACTTTAAACATGCTAATTTTAGCTCTAACACTGATGATCCACCTACAAATGTGAACTGACGTTCAAAAATAAAACATTTGAAAACGGACCATTTTCCACATTTCTGAAGCATGACGTAATGGGGGGGTGTTATCTCTTTTGTCGAAAATCAGCCGTTTTTGCTCGAACATTAAATGCCTCCAAATGGTATTTAATTAACTTCCCGAGCCCCTGGAAGCATGAAAATCACTTTAAACATGCTAATTTTAGCTCTAACACTGATGATCCACCTACAAATGTGAACTGACGTTCAAAAATAAAACATTTGAAAACGGACCATTTCCACATTTCTGAAGCATGACGTAATGGGGGGGTGTTATCTCTTTTGTCGAAAATCAGCCGTTTTTGCTCGAACATTAAATGCCTCCAAATGGTATTTAATTAACTTCCCGGGGTGAAGAAACCCTTTTTGAGAACTCAGAGTGAGTAAATTGGCCATTTTCATGCACTTTTAACCATTCCATAAATCTTGTGTTTTGGGCCCCTGGAAGCATGAAAATCACTTTAAACATGCTAATTTTAGCTCTAACACTGATGATCCACCTACAAATGTGAACTGACGTTCAAAAATAAAACATTTGAAAACGGACCATTTTCCACATTTCTGAAGCATGACGTAATGGGGGGGTGTTATCTCTTTTGTCGAAAATCAGCCGTTTTTGCTCGAACATTAAATGCCTCCAAATGGTATTTAATTAACTTCCCGAGCCCCTGGAAGCATGAAAATCACTTTAAACATGCTAATTTTAGCTCTAACACTGATGATCCACCTACAAATGTGAACTGACGTTCAAAAATAAAACATTTGAAAACGGACCATTTTCCACATTTCTGAAGCATGACGTAATGGGGGGGTGTTATCTCTTTTGTCGAAAATCAGCCGTTTTTGCTCGAACATTAAATGCCTCCAAATGGTATTTATTTCACTTCCCGGGGTGAAGAAACCCTTTTTGAGAACTCAGAGTGAGTAAATTGGCCATTTTCATGCACTTTTAACAATTCCATAAATCTTGTGTTTTGGGCCCCTGGAAGCATGAAAATCACTTTAAACATGCTAATTTTAGCTCTAACACTGATGATCCACCTACAAATGTGAACTGACGTTCAAAAATAAAACATTTGAAAACGGACCATTTTCCACATTTCTGAAGCATGACGTAATGGGGGGGTGTTATCTCTTTTGTCGAAAATCAGCCGTTTTTGCTCGAACATTAAATGCCTCCAAATGGTATTTAATTAACTTCCCGAGCCCCTGGAAGCATGAAAATCACTTTAAACATGCTAATTTTAGCTCTAACACTGATGATCCACCTACAAATTTGAACTGACGTTCAAAAATAAAACATTTGAAAACGGACCATTTTCCACATTTCTGAAGCATGACGTAATGGGTGGGTGTTATCTCTTTTGTCGAAAATCAGCCGTTTTTGCTCGAACATTAAATGCCTCCAAATGGTATTTAATTAACTTCCCGGGGTGAAGAAACCCTTTTTGAGAACTCAGAGTGAGTAAATTGGCCATTTTCATGCACTTTTAACCATTCCATAAATCTTGTGTTTTGGGCCCCTGGAAGCATGAAAATCACTTTAAACATGCTAATTTTAGCTCTAACACTGATGATCCACCTACAAATGTGAACTGACGTTCAAAAATAAAACATTTGAAAACGGACCATTTTCCACATTTCTGAAGCATGACGTAATGGGGGGGTGTTATCTCTTTTGTCGAAAATCAGCCGTTTTTGCTCGAACATTAAATGCCTCCAAATGGTATTTAATTAACTTCCCGAGCCCCTGGAAGCATGAAAATCACTTTAAACATGCTAATTTTAGCTCTAACACTGATGATCCACCTACAAATGTGAACTGACGTTCAAAAATAAAACATTTGAAAACGGACCATTTTCCACATTTCTGAAGCATGACGTAATGGGGGGGTGTTATCTCTTTTGTCGAAAATCAGCCGTTTTTGCTCGAACATTAAATGCCTCCAAATGGTATTTATTTCACTTCCCGGGGTGAAGAAACCCTTTTTGAGAACTCAGAGTGAGTAAATTGGCCATTTTCATGCACTTTTAACCATTCCATTAATCTTGTGTTTTGGGCCCCTGGAAGCATGAAAATCACTTTAAACATGCTAATTTTAGCTCTAACACTGATGATCCACCTACAAATGTGAACTGACGTTCAAAAATAAAACATTTGAAAACGGACCATTTTCCACATTTCTGAAGCATGACGTAATGGGGGGGTGTTATCTCTTTTGTCGAAAATCAGCCGTTTTTGCTCGAACATTAAATGCCTCCAAATGGTATTTATTTCACTTCCCGGGGTGAAGAAACCCTTTTTGAGAACTCAGAGTGAGTAAATTGGCCATTTTCATGCACTTTTAACCATTCCATTAATCTTGTGTTTTGGGCCCCTGGAAGCATGAAAATCACTTTAAACATGCTAATTTTAGCTCTAACACTGATGATCCACCTACAAATGTGAACTGACGTTCAAAAATAAAACATTTGAAAACGGACCATTTTCCACATTTCTGAAGCATGACGTAATGGGGGGGTGTTATCTCTTTTGTCGAAAATCAGCCGTTTTTGCTCGAACATTAAATGCCTCCAAATGGTATTTAATTAACTTCCCGGGGTGAAGAAACCCTTTTTGAGAACTCAGAGTGAGTAAATTGGCCATTTTCATGCACTTTTAACCATTCCATAAATCTTGTGTTTTGGGCCCCTGGAAGCATGAAAATCACTTTAAACATGCTAATTTTAGCTCTAACACTGATGATCCACCTACAAATGTGAACTGACGTTCAAAAATAAAACATTTGAAAACGGACCATTTTCCACATTTCTGAAGCATGACGTAATGGGGGGGTGTTATCTCTTTTGTCGAAAATCAGCCGTTTTTGCTCGAACATTAAATGCCTCCAAATGGTATTTAATTAACTTCCCGGGGTGAAGAAACCCTTTTTGAGAACTCAGAGTGAGTAAATTGGCCATTTTCATGCACTTTTAACCATTCCATAAATCTTGTGTTTTGGGCCCCTGGAAGCATGAAAATCACTTTAAACATGCTAATTTTAGCTCTAACACTGATTATCCACCTACAAATGTGAACTGACGTTCAAAAATAAAACATTTGAAAACGGACCATTTTCCACATTTCTGAAGCATGACGTAATGGGGGGGTGTTATCTCTTTTGTCGAAAATCAGCCGTTTTTGCTCGAACATTAAATGCCTCCAAATGGTATTTAATTAACTTCCCGAGCCCCTGGAAGCATGAAAATCACTTTAAACATGCTAATTTTAGCTCTAACACTGATGATCCACCTACAAATGTGAACTGACGTTCAAAAATAAAACATTTGAAAACGGACCATTTTCCACATTTCTGAAGCATGACGTAATGGGGGGGTGTTATCTCTTTTGTCGAAAATCAGCCGTTTTTGCTCGAACATTAAATGCCTCCAAATGGTATTTAATTAACTTCCCGGGGTGAAGAAACCCTTTTTGAGAACTCAGAGTGAGTAAATTGGCCATTTTCATGCACTTTTAACCATTCCATAAATCTTGTGTTTTGGGCCCCTGGAAGCATGAAAATCACTTTAAACATGCTAATTTTAGCTCTAACACTGATGATCCACCTACAAATGTGAACTGACGTTCAAAAATAAAACATTTGAAAACGGACCATTTTCCACATTTCTGAAGCATGACGTAATGGGGGGGTGTTATCTCTTTTGTCGAAAATCAGCCGTTTTTGCTCGAACATTAAATGCCTCCAAATGGTATTTAATTAACTTCCCGAGCCCCTGGAAGCATGAAAATCACTTTAAACATGCTAATTTTAGCTCTAACACTGATGATCCACCTACAAATGTGAACTGACGTTCAAAAACAAAACATTTGAAAACGGACCATTTTCCACATTTCTGAAGCATGACGTAATGGGGGGGTGTTATCTCTTTTGTCGAAAATCAGCCGTTTTTGCTCGAACATTAAATGCCTCCAAATGGTATTTATTTCACTTCCCGGGGTGAAGAAACCCTTTTTGAGAACTCAGAGTGAGTAAATTGGCCATTTTCATGCACTTTTAACCATTCCATTAATCTTGTGTTTTGGGCCCCTGGAAGCATGAAAATCACTTTAAACATGCTAATTTTAGCTCTAACACTGATGATCCACCTACAAATGTGAACTGACGTTCAAAAATAAAACATTTGAAAACGGACCATTTTCCACATTTCTGAAGCATGACGTAATTGGGGGGTGTTATCTCTTTTGTCGAAAATCAGCCGTTTTTGCTCGAACATTAAATGCCTCCAAATGGTATTTATTTCACTTCCCGAGCCCCTGGAAGCATGAAAATCACTTTAAACATGCTAATTTTAGCTCTAACACTGATGATCCACCTACAAATGTGAACTGACGTTCAAAAATAAAACATTTGAAAACGGACCATTTTCCACATTTCTGAAGCATGACGTAATGGGGGGGTGTTATCTCTTTTGTCGAAAATCAGCCGTTTTTGCTCGAACATTAAATGCCTCCAAATGGTATTTATTTCACTTCCCGGGGTGAAGAAACCCTTTTTGAGAACTCAGAGTGAGTAAATTGGCCATTTTCATGCACTTTTAACCATTCCATAAATCTTGTGTTTTGGGCCCCTGGAAGCATGAAAATCACTTTAAACATGCTAATTTTAGCTCTAACACTGATGATCCACCTACAAATGTGAACTGACGTTCAAAAATAAAACATTTGAAAACGGACCATTTTCCACATTTCTGAAGCATGACGTAATGGGGGGGTGTTATCTCTTTTGTCGAAAATCAGCCGTTTTTGCTCGAACATTAAATGCCTCCAAATGGTATTTAATTAACTTCCCGAGCCCCTGGAAGCATGAAAATCACTTTAAACATGCTAATTTTAGCTCTAACACTGATGATCCACCTACAAATGTGAACTGACGTTCAAAAATAAAACATTTGAAAACAGACCATTTTCCACATTTCTGAAGCATGACGTAATGGGGGGGTGTTATCTCTTTTGTCGAAAATCAGCCGTTTTTGCTCGAACATTAAATGCCTCCAAATGGTATTTATTTCACTTCCCGGGGTGAAGAAACCCTTTTTGAGAACTCAGAGTGAGTAAATTGGCCATTTTCATGCACTTTTAACCATTCCATTAATCTTGTGTTTTGGGCCCCTGGAAGCATGAAAATCACTTTAAACATGCTAATTTTAGCTCTAACACTGATGATCCACCTACAAATGTGAACTGACGTTCAAAAATAAAACATTTGAAAACGGACCATTTTCCACATTTCTGAAGCATGACGTAATTGGGGGGTGTTATCTCTTTTGTCGAAAATCAGCCGTTTTTGCTCGAACATTAAATGCCTCCAAATGGTATTTATTTCACTTCCCGAGCCCCTGGAAGCATGAAAATCACTTTAAACATGCTAATTTTAGCTCTAACACTGATGATCCACCTACAAATGTGAACTGACGTTCAAAAATAAAACATTTGAAAACGGACCATTTTCCACATTTCTGAAGCATGACGTAATGGGGGGGTGTTATCTCTTTTGTCGAAAATCAGCCGTTTTTGCTCGAACATTAAATGCCTCCAAATGGTATTTATTTCACTTCCCGGGGTGAAGAAACCCTTTTTGAGAACTCAGAGTGAGTAAATTGGCCATTTTCATGCACTTTTAACCATTCCATTAATCTTGTGTTTTGGGCCCCTGGAAGCATGAAAATCACTTTAAACATGCTAATTTTAGCTCTAACACTGATGATCCACCTACAAATGTGAACTGACGTTCAAAAATAAAACATTTGAAAACGGACCATTTTCCACATTTCTGAAGCATGACGTAATTGGGGGGTGTTATCTCTTTTGTCGAAAATCAGCCGTTTTTGCTCGAACATTAAATGCCTCCAAATGGTATTTAATTAACTTCCCGAGCCCCTGGAAGCATGAAAATCACTTTAAACATGCTAATTTTAGCTCTAACACTGATGATCCACCTACAAATGTGAACTGACGTTCAAAAATAAAACATTTGAAAACGGACCATTTTCCACATTTCTGAAGCATGACGTAATGGGGGGGTGTTATCTCTTTTGTCGAAAATCAGCCGTTTTTGCTCGAACATTAAATGCCTCCAAATGGTATTTCTTTCACTTCCCGAGCCCCTGGAAGCATGAAAATCACTTTAAACATGCTAATTTTAGCTCTAACACTGATGATCCACCTACAAATGTGAACTGACGTTCAAAAATAAAACATTTGAAAACGGACCATTTTCCACATTTCTGAAGCATGACGTAATGGGGGGGGTGTTATCTCTTTTGTCGAAAATCAGCCGTTTTTGCTCGAACATTAAATGCCTCCAAATGGTATTTAATTAACTTCCCGGGGTGAAGAAACCCTTTTTGAGAACTCAGAGTGAGTAAATTGGCCATTTTCATGCACTTTTAACCATTCCATAAATCTTGTGTTTTGGGCCCCTGGAAGCATGAAAATCACTTTAAACATGCTAATTTTAGCTCTAACACTGATGATCCACCTACAAATGTGAACTGACGTTCAAAAATAAAACATTTGAAAACGGACCATTTTCCACATTTCTGAAGCATGACGTAATGGGGGGGTGTTATCTCTTTTGTCGAAAATCAGCCGTTTTTGCTCGAACATTAAATGCCTCCAAATGGTATTTAATTAACTTCCCGGGGTGAAGAAACCCTTTTTGAGAACTCAGAGTGAGTAAATTGGCCATTTTCATGCACTTTTAACCATTCCATAAATCTTGTGTTTTGGGCCCCTGGAAGCATGAAAATCACTTTAAACATGCTAATTTTAGCTCTAACACTGATGATCCACCTACAAATGTGAACTGACGTTCAAAAATAAAACATTTGAAAACGGACCATTTTCCACATTTCTGAAGCATGACGTAATGGGGGGGTGTTATCTCTTTTGTCGAAAATCAGCCGTTTTTGCTCGAACATTAAATGCCTCCAAATGGTATTTAATTAACTTCCCGAGCCCCTGGAAGCATGAAAATCACTTTAAACATGCTAATTTTAGCTCTAACACTGATGATCCACCTACAAATTTGAACTGACGTTCAAAAATAAAACATTTGAAAACGGACCATTTTCCACATTTCTGAAGCATGACGTAATGGGGGGGTGTTATCTCTTTTGTCGAAAATCAGCCGTTTTTGCATGAACATTAAATGCCTCCAAATGGTATTTAATTAACTTCCCGGGGTGAAGAAACCCTTTTTGAGAACTCAGAGTGAGTAAATTGGCCATTTTCATGCACTTTTAACCATTCCATAAATCTTGTGTTTTGGGCCCCTGGAAGCATGAAAATCACTTTAAACATGCTAATTTTAGCTCTAACACTGATGATCCACCTACAAATGTGAACTGACGTTCAAAAATAAAACATTTGAAAACGGACCATTTTCCACATTTCTGAAGCATGACGTAATGGGGGGGTGTTATCTCTTTTGTCGAAAATCAGCCGTTTTTGCTCGAACATTAAATGCCTCCAAATGGTATTTAATTAACTTCCCGAGCCCCTGGAAGCATGAAAATCACTTTAAACATGCTAATTTTAGCTCTAACACTGATGATCCACCTACAAATGTGAACTGACGTTCAAAAATAAAACATTTGAAAACGGACCATTTTCCACATTTCTGAAGCATGACGTAATGGGGGGGTGTTATCTCTTTTGTCGAAAATCAGCCGTTTTTGCTCGAACATTAAATGCCTCCAAATGGTATTTATTTCACTTCCCGGGGTGAAGAAACCCTTTTTGAGAACTCAGAGTGAGTAAATTGGCCATTTTCATGCACTTTTAACCATTCCATTAATCTTGTGTTTTGGGCCCCTGGAAGCATGAAAATCACTTTAAACATGCTAATTTTAGCTCTAACACTGATGATCCACCTACAAATGTGAACTGACGTTCAAAAATAAAACATTTGAAAACGGACCATTTTCCACATTTCTGAAGCATGACGTAATGGGGGGGTGTTATCTCTTTTGTCGAAAATCAGCCGTTTTTGCTCGAACATTAAATGCCTCCAAATGGTATTTATTTCACTTCCCGGGGTGAAGAAACCCTTTTTGAGAACTCAGAGTGAGTAAATTGGCCATTTTCATGCACTTTTAACCATTCCATTAATCTTGTGTTTTGGGCCCCTGGAAGCATGAAAATCACTTTAAACATGCTAATTTTAGCTCTAACACTGATGATCCACCTACAAATGTGAACTGACGTTCAAAAATAAAACATTTGAAAACGGACCATTTTCCACATTTCTGAAGCATGACGTAATGGGGGGGTGTTATCTCTTTTGTCGAAAATCAGCCGTTTTTGCTCGAACATTAAATGCCTCCAAATGGTATTTAATTAACTTCCCGGGGTGAAGAAACCCTTTTTGAGAACTCAGAGTGAGTAAATTGGCCATTTTCATGCACTTTTAACCATTCCATAAATCTTGTGTTTTGGGCCCCTGGAAGCATGAAAATCACTTTAAACATGCTAATTTTAGCTCTAACACTGATGATCCACCTACAAATGTGAACTGACGTTCAAAAATAAAACATTTGAAAACGGACCATTTTCCACATTTCTGAAGCATGACGTAATGGGGGGGTGTTATCTCTTTTGTCGAAAATCAGCCGTTTTTGCTCGAACATTAAATGCCTCCAAATGGTATTTAATTAACTTCCCGGGGTGAAGAAACCCTTTTTGAGAACTCAGAGTGAGTAAATTGGCCATTTTCATGCACTTTTAACCATTCCATAAATCTTGTGTTTTGGGCCCCTGGAAGCATGAAAATCACTTTAAACATGCTAATTTTAGCTCTAACACTGATGATCCACCTACAAATGTGAACTGACGTTCAAAAATAAAACATTTGAAAACGGACCATTTTCCACATTTCTGAAGCATGACGTAATAGGGGGGTGTTATCTCTTTTGTCGAAAATCAGCCGTTTTTGCTCGAACATTAAATGCCTCCAAATGGTATTTAATTAACTTCCCGAGCCCCTGGAAGCATGAAAATCACTTTAAACATGCTAATTTTAGCTCTAACACTGATGATCCACCTACAAATGTGAACTGACGTTCAAAAATAAAACATTTGAAAACGGACCATTTTCCACATTTCTGAAGCATGACGTAATGGGGGGGTGTTATCTCTTTTGTCGAAAATCAGCCGTTTTTGCTCGAACATTAAATGCCTCCAAATGGTATTTATTTCACTTCCCGGGGTGAAGAAACCCTTTTTGAGAACTCGGAGTGAGTAAATTGGCCATTTTCTTGCACTTTTGAAAATTCCATTAATCTTGTGTTTTGGGCCCCTGGAAGCATGAAAATCACTTTAAACATGCTAATTTTAGCTCTAACACTGATGATCCACCTACAAATGTGAACTGACGTTCAAAAATAAAACATTTGAAAACGGACCATTTTCCACATTTCTGAAGCATGACGTAATGGGGGGGTGTTATCTCTTTTGTCGAAAATCAGCCGTTTTTGCTCGAACATTAAATGCCTCCAAAGGGTATTTAATTAACTTCCCGGGGTGAAGAAACCCTTTTTGAGAACTCAGAGTGAGTAAATTGGCCATTTTCATGCACTTTTAACCATTCCATAAATCTTGTGTTTTGGGCCCCTGGAAGCATGAAAATCACTTTAAACATGCTAATTTTAGCTCTAACACTGATGATCCACCTACAAATGTGAACTGACGTTCAAAAATAAAACATTTGAAAACGGACCATTTTCCACATTTCTGAAGCATGACGTAATGGGGGGGTGTTATCTCTTTTGTCGAAAATCAGCCGTTTTTGCTCGAACATTAAATGCCTCCAAATGGTATTTAATTAACTTCCCGGGGTGAAGAAACCCTTTTTGAGAACTCAGAGTGAGTAAATTGGCCATTTTCATGCACTTTTAACCATTCCATAAATCTTGTGTTTTGGGCCCCTGGAAGCATGAAAATCACTTTAAACATGCTAATTTTAGCTCTAACACTGATGATCCACCTACAAATGTGAACTGACGTTCAAAAATAAAACATTTGAAAACGGACCATTTTCCACATTTCTGAAGCATGACGTAATGGGGGGGTGTTATCTCTTTTGTCGAAAATCAGCCGTTTTTGCTCGAACATTAAATGCCTCCAAATGGTATTTAATTAACTTCCCGAGCCCCTGGAAGCATGAAAATCACTTTAAACATGCTAATTTTAGCTCTAACACTGATGATCCACCTACAAATTTGAACTGACGTTCAAAAATAAAACATTTGAAAACGGACCATTTTCCACATTTCTGAAGCATGACATAATGGGGGGGTGTTATCTCTTTTGTCGAAAATCAGCCGTTTTTGCTCGAACATTAAATGCCTCCAAATGGTATTTAATTAACTTCCCGGGGTGAAGAAACCCTTTTTGAGAACTCAGAGTGAGTAAATTGGCCATTTTCATGCACTTTTAACCATTCCATAAATCTTGTGTTTTGGGCCCCTGGAAGCATGAAAATCACTTTAAACATGCTAATTTTAGCTCTAACACTGATGATCCACCTACAAATGTGAACTGACGTTCAAAAATAAAACATTTGAAAACGGACCATTTTCCACATTTCTGAAGCATGACGTAATGGGGGGGTGTTATCTCTTTTGTCGAAAATCAGACGTTTTTGCTCGAACATTAAATGCCTCCAAATGGTATTTAATTAACTTCCCGAGCCCCTGGAAGCATGAAAATCACTTTAAACATGCTAATTTTAGCTCTAACACTGATGATCCACCTACAAATGTGAACTGACGTTCAAAAATAAAACATTTGAAAACGGACCATTTTCCACATTTCTGAAGCATGACGTAATGGGGGGGTGTTATCTCTTTTGTCGAAAATCAGCCGTTTTTGCTCGAACATTAAATGCCTCCAAATGGTATTTATTTCACTTCCCGGGGTGAAGAAACCCTTTTTGAGAACTCAGAGTGAGTAAATTGGCCATTTTCATGCACTTTTAACCATTCCATTAATCTTGTGTTTTGGGCCCCTGGAAGCATGAAAATCACTTTAAACATGCTAATTTTAGCTCTAACACTGATGATCCACCTACAAATGTGAACTGACGTTCAAAAATAAAACATTTGAAAACGGACCATTTTCCACATTTCTGAAGCATGACGTAATGGGGGGGTGTTATCTCTTTTGTCGAAAATCAGCCGTTTTTGCTCGAACATTAAATGCCTCCAAATGGTATTTAATTAACTTCCCGAGCCCCTGGAAGCATGAAAATCACTTTAAACATGCTAATTTTAGCTCTAACACTGATGATCCACCTACAAATGTGAACTGACGTTCAAAAATAAAACATTTGAAAACGGACCATTTTCCACATTTCTGAAGCATGACGTAATGGGGGGGTGTTATCTCTTTTGTCGAAAATCAGCCGTTTTTGCTCGAACATTAAATGCCTCCAAATGGTATTTATTTCACTTCCCGGGGTGAAGAAACCCTTTTTGAGAACTCAGAGTGAGTAAATTGGCCATTTTCATGCACTTTTAACCATTCCATTAATCTTGTGTTTTGGGCCCCTGGAAGCATGAAAATCACTTTAAACATGCTAATTTTAGCTCTAACACTGATGATCCACCTACAAATGTGAACTGACGTTCAAAAATAAAACATTTGAAAACGGACCATTTTCCACATTTCTGAAGCATGACGTAATGGAGGGGTGTTATCTCTTTTGTCGAAAATCAGCCGTTTTTGCTCGAACATTAAATGCCTCCAAATGGTATTTAATTAACTTCCCGGGGTGAAGAAACCCTTTTTGAGAACTCAGAGTGAGTAAATTGGCCATTTTCATGCACTTTTAACCATTCCATAAATCTTGTGTTTTGGGCCCCTGGAAGCATGAAAATCACTTTAAACATGCTAATTTTAGCTCTAACACTGATGATCCACCTACAAATGTGAACTGACGTTCAAAAATAAAACATTTGAAAACGGACCATTTTCCACATTTCTGAAGCATGACGTAATAGGGGGGTGTTATCTCTTTTGTCGAAAATCAGCCGTTTTTGCTCGAACATTAAATGCCTCCAAATGGTATTTAATTAACTTCCCGAGCCCCTGGAAGCATGAAAATCACTTTAAACATGCTAATTTTAGCTCTAACACTGATGATCCACCTACAAATTTGAACTGACGTTCAAAAATAAAACATTTGAAAACGGACCATTTTCCACATTTCTGAAGCATGACGTAATGGGGGGGTGTTATCTCTTTTGTCGAAAATCAGCCGTTTTTGCTCGAACATTAAATGCCTCCAAATGGTATTTAATTAACTTCCCGGGGTGAAGAAACCCTTTTTGAGAACTCAGAGTGAGTAAATTGGCCATTTTCATGCACTTTTAACCATTCCATAAATCTTGTGTTTTGGGCCCCTGGAAGCATGAAAATCACTTTAAACATGCTAATTTTAGCTCTAACACTGATGATCCACCTACAAATGTGAACTGACGTTCAAAAATAAAACATTTGAAAACGGACCATTTTCCACATTTCTGAAGCATGACGTAATGGGGGGGTCTTATCTCTTTTGTCGAAAATCAGCCGTTTTTGCTCGAACATTAAATGCCTCCAAATGGTATTTAATTAACTTCCCGAGCCCCTGGAAGCATGAAAATCACTTTAAACATGCTAATTTTAGCTCTAACACTGATGATCCACCTACAAATGTGAACTGACGTTCAAAAATAAAACATTTGAAAACGGACCATTTTCCACATTTCTGAAGCATGACGTAATGGGGGGGTGTTATCTCTTTTGTCGAAAATCAGCCGTTTTTGCTCGAACATTAAATGCCTCCAAATGGTATTTATTTCACTTCCCGGGGTGAAGAAACCCTTTTTGAGAACTCAGAGTGAGTAAATTGGCCATTTTCATGCACTTTTAACCATTCCATTAATCTTGTGTTTTGGGCCCCTGGAAGCATGAAAATCACTTTAAACATGCTAATTTTAGCTCTAACACTGATGATCCACCTACAAATGTGAACTGACGTTCAAAAATAAAACATTTGAAAACGGACCATTTTCCACATTTCTGAAGCATGACGTAATTGGGGGGTGTTATCTCTTTTGTCGAAAATCAGCCGTTTTTGCTCGAACATTAAATGCCTCCAAATGGTATTTATTTCACTTCCCGAGCCCCTGGAAGCATGAAAATCACTTTAAACATGCTAATTTTAGCTCTAACACTGATGATCCACCTACAAATGTGAACTGACGTTCAAAAATAAAACATTTGAAAACGGACCATTTTCCACATTTCTGAAGCATGACGTAATGGGGTGTGTTATCTCTTTTGTCGAAAATCAGCCGTTTTTGCTCGAACATTAAATGCCTCCAAATGGTATTTATTTCACTTCCCGGGGTGAAGAAACCCTTTTTGAGAACTCAGAGTGAGTAAATTGGCCATTTTCATGCACTTTTACCCATTCCATTAATCTTGTGTTTTGGGCCCCTGGAAGCATGAAAATCACTTTAAACATGCTAATTTTAGCTCTAACACTGATGATCCACCTACAAATGTGAACTGACGTTCAAAAATAAAACATTTGAAAACGGACCATTTTCCACATTTCTGAAGCATGACGTAATGGGGGGGTGTTATCTCTTTTGTCGAAAATCAGCCGTTTTTGCTCGAACATTAAATGCCTCCAAATGGTATTTAATTAACTTTCCTAGCCCCTGGAAGCATGAAAATCACTTTAAACATGCTAATTTTAGCTCTAACACTGATGATCCACCTACAAATGTGAACTGACGTTCAAAAATAAAACATTTGAAAACGGACCATTTTCCACATTTCTGAAGCATGACGTAATGGGGGGGTGTTATCTCTTTTGTCGAAAATCAGCCGTTTTTGCTCGAACATTAAATGCCTCCAAATGGTATTTATTTCACTTCCCGAGCCCCTGGAAGCATGAAAATCACTTTAAACATGCTAATTTTAGCTCTAACACTGATGATCCACCTACAAATGTGAACTGACGTTCAAAAATAAAACATTTGAAAACGGACCATTTTCCACATTTCTGAAGCATGACGTAATGGGGGGGAGTTATCTCTTTTGTCGAAAATCAGCCGTTTTTGCTCGAACATTAAATGCCTCCAAATGGTATTTAATTAACTTCCCGGGGTGAAGAAACCCTTTTTGAGAACTCAGAGTGAGTAAATTGGCCATTTTCATGCACTTTTAACCATTCCATAAATCTTGTGTTTTGGGCCCCTGGAAGCATGAAAATCACTTTAAACATGCTAATTTTAGCTCTAACACTGATGATCCACCTACAAATGTGAACTGACGTTCAAAAATAAAACATTTGAAAACGGACCATTTTCCACATTTCTGAAGCATGACGTAATGGGGGGGTGTTATCTCTTTTGTCGAAAATCAGCCGTTTTTGCTCGAACATTAAATGCCTCCAAATGGTATTTAATTAACTTCCCGGGGTGAAGAAACCCTTTTTGAGAACTCAGAGTGAGTAAATTGGCCATTTTCATGCACTTTTAACCATTCCATAAATCTTGTGTTTTGGGCCCCTGGAAGCATGAAAATCACTTTAAACATGCTAATTTTAGCTCTAACACTGATGATCCACCTACAAATTTGAACTGACGTTCAAAAATAAAACATTTGAAAACGGACCATTTTCCACATTTCTGAAGCATGACGTAATGGGGGGGTGTTATCTCTTTTGTCGAAAATCAGCCGTTTTTGCTCGAACATTAAATGCCTCCAAATGGTATTTAATTAACTTCCCGGGGTGAAGAAACCCTTTTTGAGAACTCAGAGTGAGTAAATTGGCCATTTTCATGCACTTTTAACCATTCCATAAATCGTGTGTTTTGGGCCCCTGGAAGCATGAAAATCACTTTAAACATGCTAATTTTAGCTCTAACACTGATGATCCACCTACAAATGTGAACTGACGTTCAAAAATAAAACATTTGAAAACGGATCATTTTCCACATTTCTGAAGCATGACGTAATGGGGGGGTGTTATCTCTTTTGTCGAAAATCAGCCGTTTTTGCTCGAACATTAAATGCCTCCAAATGGTATTTAATTAACTTCCCGAGCCCCTGGAAGCATGAAAATCACTTTAAACATGCTAATTTTAGCTCTAACACTGATGATCCACCTACAAATGTGAACTGACGTTCAAAAATAAAACATTTGAAAACGGACCATTTTCCACATTTCTGAAGCATGACGTAATGGGGGGGTGTTATCTCTTTTGTCGAAAATCAGCTGTTTTTGCTCGAACATTAAATGCCTCCAAATGGTATTTATTTCACTTCCCGGGGTGAAGAAACCCTTTTTGAGAACTCAGAGTGAGTAAATTGGCCATTTTCATGCACTTTTAACCATTCAATTAATCTTGTGTTTTGGGCCCCTGGAAGCATGAAAATCACTTTAAACATGCTAATTTTAGCTCTAACACTGATGATCCACCTACAAATGTGAACTGACGTTCAAAAATAAAACATTTGAAAACGGACCATTTTCCACATTTCTGAAGCATGACGTAATTGGGGGGTGTTATCTCTTTTGTCGAAAATCAGCCGTTTTTGCTCGAACATTAAATGCCTCCAAATGGTATTTATTTTACTTCCCGAGCCCCTGGAAGCATGAAAATCACTTTAAACATGCTAATTTTAGCTCTAACACTGATGATCCACCTACAAATGTGAACTGACGTTCAAAAATAAAACATTTGAAAACGGACCATTTTCCACATTTCTGAAGCATGACGTAATGGGGGGGTGTTATCTCTTTTGTCGAAAATCAGCCGTTTTTGCTCGAACATTACATGCCTCCAAATGGTATTTAATTAACTTCCCGAGCCCCTGGAAGCATGAAAATCACTTTAAACATGCTAATTTTAGCTCTAACACTGATGATCCACCTACAAATGTGAACTTACGTTCAAAAATAAAACATTTGAAAACGGACCATTTTCCACATTTCTGAAGCATGACGTAATGAGGGGGTGTTATCTCTTTTGTCGAAAATCAGCCGTTTTTGCTCGAACATTAAATGCCTCCAAATGGTATTTAATTAACTTCCCGAGCCCCTGGAAGCATGAAAATCACTTTAAACATGCTAATTTTAGCTCTAACACTGATGATCCACCTACAAATGTGAACTGACGTTCAAAAATAAAACATTTGAAAACGGACCATTTTCCACATTTCTGAAGCATGACGTAATGGGGGGGTGTTATCTCTTTTGTCGAAAATCAGCCGTTTTTGCTCGAACATTAAATGCCTCCAAATGGTATTTATTTCACTTCCCGAGCCCCTGGAAGCATGAAAATCACTTTAAACATGCTAATTTTAGCTCTAACACTGATGATCCACCTACAAATGTGAACTGACGTTCAAAAATAAAACATTTGAAAACGGACCATTTTCCACATTTCTGAAGCATGACGTAATGGGGGGGTGTTATCTCTTTTGTCGAAAATCAGCCGTTTTTGCTCGAACATTAAATGCCTCCAAATGGTATTTAATTAACTTCCCGAGCCCCTGGAAGCATGAAAATCACTTTAAACATGCTAATTTTAGCTCTAACACTGATGATCCACCTACAAATGTGAACTGACGTTCAAAAATAAAACATTTGAAAACGGACCATTTTCCACATTTCTGAAGCATGACGTAATGGGGGGGTGTTATCTCTTTTGTCGAAAATCAGCCGTTTTTGCTCGAACATTAAATGCCTCCAAATGGTATTTAATTAACTTCCCGGGGTGAAGAAACCCTTTTTGAGAACTCAGAGTGAGTAAATTGGCCATTTTCATGCACTTTTAACCATTCCATAAATCTTGTGTTTTGGGCCCCTGGAAGCATGAAAATCACTTTAACCTCTTCGCCGCTAATGACAAGGGTAACTCGTCATGGACTTTCCATTGATTTCAATGGAAATTATATGAGCAGAAGAATAATGCCTTAGCAGTAAAGGGGTTAAACATGCTAATTTTAGCTCTAACACTGATGATCCACCTACAAATGTGAACTGACGTTCAAAAATAAAACATTTGAAAACGGACCATTTTCCACATTTCTGAAGCATGACGTAATGGGGGGGTGTTATCTCTTTTGTCGAAAATCAGCCGTTTTTGCTCGAACATTAAATGCCTCCAAATGGTATTTATTTCACTTCCCGAGCCCCTGGAAGCATGAAAATCACTTTAAACATGCTAATTTTAGCTCTAACACTGATGATCCACCTACAAATGTGAACTGACGTTCAAAAATAAAACATTTGAAAACGGACCATTTTCCACATTTCTGAAGCATGACGTAATGGGGGGGTGTTATCTCTTTTGTCGAAAATCAGCCGTTTTTGCTCGAACATTAAATGCCTCCAAATGGTATTTAATTAACTTCCCGAGCCCCTGGAAGCATGAAAATCACTTTAAACATGCTAATTTTAGCTCTAACACTGATGATCCACCTACAAATGTGAACTGACGTTCAAAAATAAAACATTTGAAAACGGACCATTTTCCACATTTCTGAAGCATGACGTAATGGGGGGGTGTTATCTCTTTTGTCGAAAATCAGCCGTTTTTGCTCGAACATTAAATGCCTCCAAATGGTATTTATTTCACTTCCCGAGCCCCTGGAAGCATGAAAATCACTTTAAACATGCTAATTTTAGCTCTAACACTGATGATCCACCTACAAATGTGAACTGACGTTCAAAAATAAAACATTTGAAAACGGACCATTTTCCACATTTCTGAAGCATGACGTAATGGGGGGGGTGTTATCTCTTTTGTCGAAAATCAGCCGTTTTTGCTCGAACATTAAATGCCTCCAAATGGTATTTAATTAACTTCCCGGGGTGAAGAAACCCTTTTTGAGAACTCAGAGTGAGTAAATTGGCCATTTTCATGCACTTTTAACCATTCCATAAATCTTGTGTTTTGGGCCCCTGGAAGCATGAAAATCACTTTAAACATGCTAATTTTAGCTCTAACACTGATGATCCACCTACAAATGTGAACTGACGTTCAAAAATAAAACATTTGAAAACGGACCATTTTCCACATTTCTGAAGCATGACGTAATGGGGGGGTGTTATCTCTTTTGTCGAAAATCAGCCGTTTTTGCTCGAACATTAAATGCCTCCAAATGGTATTTAATTAACTTCCCGAGCCCCTGGAAGCATGAAAATCACTTTAAACATGCTAATTTTAGCTCTAACACTGATGATCCACCTACAAATTTGAACTGACGTTCAAAAATAAAACATTTGAAAACGGACCATTTTCCACATTTCTGAAGCATGACGTAATGGGGGGGTGTTATCTCTTTTGTCGAAAATCAGCCGTTTTTGCTCGAACATTAAATGCCTCCAAATGGTATTTAATTAACTTCCCGAGCCCCTGGAAGCATGAAAATCACTTTAAACATGCTAATTTTAGCTCTAACACTGATGATCCACCTACAAATGTGAACTGACGTTCAAAAATAAAACATTTGAAAACGGACCATTTTCCACATTTCTGAAGCATGACGTAATGGGGGGGTGTTATCTCTTTTGTCGAAAATCAGCCGTTTTTGCTCGAACATTAAATGCCTCCAAATGGTATTTATTTCACTTCCCGGGGTGAAGAAACCCTTTTTGAGAACTCAGAGTGAGTAAATTGGCCATTTTCATGCACTTTTAACCATTCCATTAATCTTGTGTTTTGGGCCCCTGGAAGCATGAAAATCACTTTAAACATGCTAATTTTAGCTCTAACACTGATGATCCACCTACAAATGTGAACTGACGTTCAAAAATAAAACATTTGAAAACGGACCATTTTCCACATTTCTGAAGCATGACGTAATGGGGGGGTGTTATCTCTTTTGTCGAAAATCAGCCGTTTTTGCTCGAACATTAAATGCCTCCAAATGGTATTTAATTAACTTCCCGAGCCCCTGGAAGCATGAAAATCACTTTAAACATGCTAATTTTAGCTCTAACACTGATGATCCACCTACAAATGTGAACTGACGTTCAAAAATAAAACATTTGAAAACGGACCATTTTCCACATTTCTGAAGCATGACGTAATGGGGGGGTGTTATCTCTTTTGTCGAAAATCAGCCGTTTTTGCTCGAACATTAAATGCCTCCAAATGGTATTTAATTAACTTCCCGAGCCCCTGGAAGCATGAAAATCACTTTAAACATGCTAATTTTAGCTCTAACACTGATGATCCACCTACAAATTTGAACTGACGTTCAAAAATAAAACATTTGAAAACGGACCATTTTCCACATTTCTGAAGCATGACGTAATGGGGGGGTGTTATCTCTTTTGTCGAAAATCAGCCGTTTTTGCTCGAACATTAAATGCCTCCAAATGGTATTTAATTAACTTCCCGAGCCCCTGGAAGTGAGAAAAACACTTTAAACATGCTAATTTTAGCTCTAACACTGATGATCCACCTACAAATGTGAACTGACGTTCAAAAATAAAACATTTGAAAACGGACCATTTTCCACATTTCTGAAGCATGACGTAATGGGGGGGTGTTATCTCTTTTGTCGAAAATCAGCCGTTTTTGCTCGAACATTAAATGCCTCCAAATGGTATTTATTTCACTTCCCGGGGTGAAGAAACCCTTTTTGAGAACTCAGAGTGAGTAAATTGCCCATTTTCATGCACTTTTAACCATTCCATAAATCTTGTGTTTTGGGCCCCTGGAAGCATGAAAATCACTTTAAACATGCTAATTTGAGCTCTAACACTGAGAATCCACCTACAAATGTGAACTGACGTTCAAAAATAAAACATTTGAAAACGGACCATTTTCCACATTTCTGAAGCATGACGTAATGGGGGGGTGTTATCTCTTTTGTCGAAAATCAGCCGTTTTTGCTCGAACATTAAATGCCTCCAAATGGTATTTAATTAACTTCCCGGGGTGAAGAAACCCTTTTTGAGAACTCAGAGTGAGTAAATTGGCCATTTTCATGCACTTTTAACCATTCCATAAATCTTGTGTTTTGGGCCCCTGGAAGCATGAAAATCACTTTAAACATGCTAATTTTAGCTCTAACACTGATGATCCACCTACAAATGTGAACTGACGTTCAAAAATAAAACATTTGAAAACGGACCATTTTCCACATTTCTGAAGCATGACGTAATAGGGGGGTGTTATCTCTTTTGTCGAAAATCAGCCGTTTTTGCTCGAACATTAAATGCCTCCAAATGGTATTTAATTAACTTCCCGAGCCCCTGGAAGCATGAAAATCACTTTAAACATGCTAATTTTAGCTCTAACACTGATGATCCACCTACAAATGTGAACTGACGTTCAAAAATAAAACATTTGAAAACGGACCATTTTCCACATTTCTGAAGCATGACGTAATGGGGGGGTGTTATCTCTTTTGTCGAAAATCAGCCGTTTTTGCTCGAACATTAAATGCCTCCAAATGGTATTTATTTCACTTCCCGGGGTGAAGAAACCCTTTTTGAGAACTCAGAGTGAGTAAATTGGCCATTTTCTTGCACTTTTAAAAATTCCATTAATCTTGTGTTTTGGGCCCCTGGAAGCATGAAAATCACTTTAAACATGCTAATTTTAGCTCTAACACTGATGATCCACCTACAAATGTGAACTGACGTTCAAAAACTAAAACATTTGAAAACGGACCATTTCCCACATTTCTGAAGCATGACGTAATGGGGGGGTGTTATCTCTTTTGTCGAAAATCAGCCGTTTTTGCTCGAACATTAAATGCCTCCAAATGGTATTTAATTAACTTCCCGGGGTGAAGAAACCCTTTTTGAGAACTCAGAGTGAGTAAATTGGCCATTTTCATGCACTTTTAACCATTCCATAAATCTTGTGTTTTGGGCCCCTGGAAGCATGAAAATCACTTTAAACATGCTAATTTTAGCTCTAACACTGATGATCCACCTACAAATGTGAACTGACGTTCAAAAATAAAACATTTGAAAACGGACCATTTTCCACATTTCTGAAGCATGACGTAATGGGGGGGTGTTATCTCTTTTGTCGAAAATCAGCCGTTTTTGCTCGAACATTAAATGCCTCCAAATGGTATTTAATTAACTTCCCGGGGTGAAGAAACCCTTTTTGAGAACTCAGAGTGAGTAAATTGGCCATTTTCATGCACTTTTAACCATTCCATAAATCTTGTGTTTTGGGTCCCTGGAAGCATGAAAATCACTTTAAACATGCTAATTTTAGCTCTAACACTGATGATCCACCTACAAATGTGAACTGACGTTCAAAAATAAAACATTTGAAAACGGACCATTTTCCACATTTCTGAAGCATGACGTAATGGGGGGGTGTTATCTCTTTTGTCGAAAATCAGCCGTTTTTGCTCGAACATTAAATGCCTCCAAATGGTATTTAATTAACTTCCCGAGCCCCTGGAAGCATGAAAATCACTTTAAACATGCTAATTTTAGCTCTAACACTGATGATCCACCTACAAATTTGAACTGACGTTCAAAAATAAAACATTTGAAAACGGACCATTTTCCACATTTCTGAAGCATGACGTAATGGGGGGGTGTTATCTCTTTTGTCGAAAATCAGCCGTTTTTGCTCGAACATTAAATGCCTCCAAATGGTATTTATTTCACTTCCCGGGGTGAAGAAACCCTTTTTGAGAACTCAGAGTGAGTAAATTGGCCATTTTCATGCACTTTTAACCATTCCATTAATCTTGTGTTTTGGGCCCCTGGAAGCATGAAAATCACTTTAAACATGCTAATTTTAGCTCTAACACTGATGATCCACCTACAAATGTGAACTGACGTTCAAAAATAAAACATTTGAAAACGGACCATTTTCCACATTTCTGAAGCATGACGTAATGGGGGGGTGTTATCTCTTTTGTCGAAAATCAGCCGTTTTTGCTCGAACATTAAATGCCTCCAAATGGTATTTAATTAACTTCCCGAGCCCCTGGAAGCATGAAAATCACTTTAAACATGCTAATTTTAGCTCTAACACTGATGATCCACCTACAAATGTGAACTGACGTTCAAAAATAAAACATTTGAAAACGGACCATTTTCCACATTTCTGAAGCATGACGTAATGGGGGGGTGTTATCTCTTTTGTCGAAAATCAGCCGTTTTTGCTCGAACATTAAATGCCTCCAAATGGTATTTATTTCACTTCCCGGGGTGAAGAAACCCTTTTTGAGAACTCAGAGTGAGTAAATTGGCCATTTTCATGCACTTTTAACCATTCCATAAATCTTGTGTTTTGGGCCCCTGGAAGCATGAAAATCACTTTAAACATGCTAATTTTAGCTCTAACACTGATGATCCACCTACAAATGTGAACTGACGTTCAAAAATAAAACATTTGAAAACGGACCATTTTCCACATTTCTGAAGCATGACGTAATGGGGGGGTGTTATCTCTTTTGTCGAAAATCAGACGTTTTTGCTCGAACATTAAATGCCTCCAAATGGTATTTAATTAACTTCCCGGGGTGAAGAAACCCTTTTTGAGAACTCAGAGTGAGTAAATTGGCCATTTTCATGCACTTTTAACCATTCCATAAATCTTGTGTTTTGGGCCCCTGGAAGCATGAAAATCACTTTAAACATGCTAATTTTAGCTCTAACACTGATGATCCACCTACAAATGTGAACTGACGTTCAAAAATAAAACATTTGAAAACTGACCATTTTCCACATTTCTGAAGCATGACGTAATGGGGGGGTGTTATCTCTTTTGTCGAAAATCAGCCGTTTTTGCTCGAACATTAAATGCCTCCAAATGGTATTTAATTAACTTCCCGAGCCCCTGGAAGCATGAAAATCACTTTAAACATGCTAATTTTAGCTCTAACACTGATGATCCACCTACAAATTTGAACTGACGTTCAAAAATAAAACATTTGAAAACGGACCATTTTCCACATTTCTAAAGCATGACGTAATGGGGGGGTGTTATCTCTTTTGTCGAAAATCAGCCGTTTTTGCTCGAACATTAAATGCCTCCAAATGGTATTTAATTAACTTCCCGGGGTGAAGAAACCCTTTTTGAGAACTCAGAGTGAGTAAATTGGCCATTTTCATGCACTTTTAACCATTTCATAAATCTTGTGTTTTGGGCCCCTGGAAGCATGAAAATCACTTTAAACATGCTAATTTTAGCTCTAACACTGATGATCCACCTACAAATGTGAACTGACGTTCAAAAATAAAACATTTGAAAACGGACCATTTTCCACATTTCTGAAGCATGACGTAATGGGGGGGTGTTATCTCTTTTGTCGAAAATCAGCCGTTTTTGCTCGAACATTAAATGCCTCCAAATGGTATTTAATTTACTTCCCGAGCCCCTGGAAGCATGAAAATCACTTTAAACATGCTAATTTTAGCTCTAACACTGATGATCCACCTACAAATGTGAACTGACGTTCAAAAATAAAACATTTGAAAACGGACCATTTTCCACATTTCTAAAGCATGATGTAATGGGGGGGTGTTATCTCTTTTGTCGAAAATCAGCCGTTTTTGCTCGAACATTAAATGCCTCCAAATGGTATTTATTTCACTTCCCGGGGTGAAGAAACCCTTTTTGAGAACTCAGAGTGAGTAAATTGGCCATTTTCATGCACTTTTAACCATTCCATTAATCTTGTGTTTTGGGCCCCTGGAAGCATGAAAATCACTTTAAACATGCTAATTTTAGCTCTAACACTGATGATCCACCTACAAATGTGAACTGACGTTCAAAAATAAAACATTTGAAAACGGACCATTTTCCACATTTCTGAAGCATGACGTAATGGGGGGGTGTTATCTCTTTTGTCGAAAATCAGCCGTTTTTGCTCGAACATTAAATGCCTCCAAATGGTATTTAATTAACTTCCCGAGCCCCTGGAAGCATGAAAATCACTTTAAACATGCTAATTTTAGCTCTAACACTGATGATCCACCTACAAATGTGAACTGACGTTCAAAAATAAAACATTTGAAAACGGACCATTTTCCACATTTCTGAAGCATGACGTAATGGGGGGGTGTTATCTCTTTTGTCGAAAATCAGCCGTTTTTGCTCGAACATTAAATGCCTCCAAATGGTATTTAATTAACTTCCCGAGCCCCTGGAAGCATGAAAATCACTTTAAACATGCTAATTTTAGCTCTAACACTGATGATCCACCTACAAATTTGAACTGACGTTCAAAAATAAAACATTTGAAAACGGACCATTTTCCACATTTCTGAAGCATGACGTAATGGGGGGGTGTTATCTCTTTTGTCGAAAATCAGCCGTTTTTGCTCGAACATTAAATGCCTCCAAATGGTATTTAATTAACTTCCCGGGGTGAAGAAACCCTTTTTGAGAACTCAGAGTGAGTAAATTGGCCATTTTCATGCACTTTTAACCATTCCATAAATCTTGTGTTTTGGGCCCCTGGAAGCATGAAAATCACTTTAAACATGCTAATTTTAGCTCTAACACTGATGAGCCACCTACAAATGTGAACTGACGTTCAAAAATAAAACATTTGAAAACGGACCATTTTCCACATTTCTGAAGCATGACGTAATGGGGGGGTGTTATCTCTTTTGTCGAAAATCAGCCGTTTTTGCTCGAACATTAAATGCCTCCAAATGGTATTTAATTAACTTCCCGAGCCCCTGGAAGCATGAAAATCACTTTAAACATGCTAATTTTAGCTCTAACACTGATGATCCACCTACAAATGTGAACTGACGTTCAAAAATAAAACATTTGAAAACGGACCATTTTCCACATTTCTAAAGCATGACGTAATGGGGGGGTGTTATCTCTTTTGTCGAAAATCAGCCGTTTTTGCTCGAACATTAAATGCCTCCAAATGGTATTTATTTCACTTCCCGGGGTGAAGAAACCCTTTTTGAGAACTCAGAGTGAGTAAATTGGCCATTTTCATGCACTTTTAACCATTCCATTAATCTTGTGTTTTGGGCCCCTGGAAGCATGAAAATCACTTTAAACATGCTAATTTTAGCTCTAACACTGATGATCCACCTACAAATGTGAACTGACGTTCAAAAATAAAACATTTGAAAACGGACCATTTTCCACATTTCTGAAGCATGACGTAATGGGGGGGTGTTATCTCTTTTGTCGAAAATCAGCCGTTTTTGCTCGAACATTAAATGCCTCCAAATGGTATTTAATTAACTTCCCGAGCCCCTGGAAGCATGAAAATCACTTTAAACATGCTAATTTTAGCTCTAACACTGATGATCCACCTACAAATGTGAACTGACGTTCAAAAATAAAACATTTGAAAACGGACCATTTTCCACATTTCTGAAGCATGACGTAATGGGGGGGTGTTATCTCTTTTGTCGAAAATCAGCCGTTTTTGCTCGAACATTAAATGCCTCCAAATGGTATTTATTTCACTTCCCGGGGTGAAGAAACCCTTTTTGAGAACTCAGAGTGAGTAAATTGGCCATTTTCATGCACTTTTAACCATTCCATAAATCTTGTGTTTTGGGCCCCTGGAAGCATGAAAATCACTTTAAACATGCTAATTTTAGCTCTAACACTGATGATCCACCTACAAATGTGAACTGACGTTCAAAAATAAAACATTTGAAAACGGACCATTTTCCACATTTCTGAAGCATGACGTAATGGGGGGGTGTTATCTCTTTTGTCGAAAATCAGCCGTTTTTGCTCGAACATTAAATGCCTCCAAATGGTATTTAATTAACTTCCCGGGGTGAAGAAACCCTTTTTGAGAACTCAGAGTGAGTAAATTGGCCATTTTCATGCACTTTTAACCATTCCATAAATCTTGTGTTTTGGGCCCCTGGAAGCATGAAAATCACTTTAAACATGCTAATTTTAGCTCTAACACTGATGATCCACCTACAAATGTGAACTGACGTTCAAAAATAAAACATTTGAAAACGGACCATTTTCCACATTTCTGAAGCATGACGTAATAGGGGGGTGTTATCTCTTTTGTCGAAAATCAGCCGTTTTTGCTCGAACATTAAATGCCTCCAAATGGTATTTAATTAACTTCCCGAGCCCCTGGAAGCATGAAAATCACTTTAAACATGCTAATTTTAGCTCTAACACTGATGATCCACCTACAAATTTGAACTGACGTTCAAAAATAAAACATTTGAAAACGGACCATTTTCCACATTTCTGAAGCATGACGTAATGGGGGGGTGTTATCTCTTTTGTCGAAAATCAGCCGTTTTTGCTCGAACATTAAATGCCTCCAAATGGTATTTAATTAACTTCCCGGGGTGAAGAAACCCTTTTTGAGAACTCAGAGTGAGTAAATTGGCCATTTTCATGCACTTTTAACCATTCCATAAATCTTGTGTTTTGGGCCCCTGGAAGCATGAAAATCACTTTAAACATGCTAATTTTAGCTCTAACACTGATGATCCACCTACAAATGTGAACTGACGTTCAAAAATAAAACATTTGAAAACGGACCATTTTCCACATTTCTGAAGCATGACGTAATGGGGGGGTGTTATCTCTTTTGTCGAAAATCAGCCGTTTTTGCTCGAACATTAAATGCCTCCAAATGGTATTTATTTCACTTCCCGAGCCCCTGGAAGCATGAAAATCACTTTAAACATGCTAATTTTAGCTCTAACACTGATGATCCACCTACAAATGTGAACTGACGTTCAAAAATAAAACATTTGAAAACGGACCATTTTCCACATTTCTGAAGCATGACGTAATGGGGGGGTGTTATCTCTTTTGTCGAAAATCAGCCGTTTTTGCTCGAACATTAAATGCCTCCAAATGGTATTTAATTAACTTCCCGGGGTGAAGAAACCATTTTTGAGAACTCAGAGTGAGTAAATTGGCCATTTTCATGCACTTTTAACCATTCCATAAATCTTGTGTTTTGGGCCCCTGGAAGCATGAAAATCACTTTAAACATGCTAATTTTAGCTCTAACACTGATGATCCACCTACAAATGTGAACTGACGTTCAAAAATAAAACATTTGAAAACGGACCATTTTCCACATTTCTGAAGCATGACGTAATGGGGGGGTGTTATCTCTTTTGTCGAAAATCAGCCGTTTTTGCTCGAACATTAAATGCCTCCAAATGGTATTTAATTAACTTCCCGAGCCCCTGGAAGCATGAAAATCACTTTAAACATGCTAATTTTAGCTCTAACACTGATGATCCACCTACAAATTTGAACTGACGTTCAAAAATAAAACATTTGAAAACGGACCATTTTCCACATTTCTGAAGCATGACGTAATGGGGGGGTGTTATCTCTTTTGTCGAAAATCAGCCGTTTTTGCTCGAACATTAAATGCCTCCAAATGGTATTTAATTAACTTCCCGGGGTGAAGAAACCCTTTTTGAGAACTCAGAGTGAGTAAATTGGCCATTTTCATGCACTTTTAACCATTTCATAAATCTTGTGTTTTGGGCCCCTGGAAGCATGAAAATCACTTTAAACATGCTAATTTTAGCTCTAACACTGATGATCCACCTACAAATGTGAACTGACGTTCAAAAATAAAACATTTGAAAACGGACCATTTTCCACATTTCTGAAGCATGACGTAATGGGGGGGTGTTATCTCTTTTGTCGAAAATCAGCCGTTTTTGCTCGAACATTAAATGCCTCCAAATGGTATTTAATTAACTTCCCGAGCCCCTGGAAGCATGAAAATCACTTTAAACATGCTAATTTTAGCTCTAACACTGATGATCCACCTACAAATGTGAACTGACGTTCAAAAATAAAACATTTGAAAACGGACCATTTTCCACATTTCTGAAGCATGACGTAATGGGGGGGTGTTATCTCTTTTGTCGAAAATCAGCCGTTTTTGCTCGAACATTAAATGCCTCCAAATGGTATTTAATTAACTTCCCGAGCCCCTGGAAGCATGAAAATCACTTTAAACATGCTAATTTTAGCTCTAACACTGATGATCCACCTACAAATGTGAACTGACGTTCAAAAATAAAACATTTGAAAACGGACCATTTTCCACATTTCTGAAGCATGACGTAATGGGGGGGTGTTATCTCTTTTGTCGAAAATCAGCCGTTTTTGCTCGAACATTAAATGCCTCCAAATGGTATTTAATTAACTTCCCGAGCCCCTGGAAGCATGAAAATCACTTTAAACATGCTAATTTTAGCTCTAACACTGATGATCCACCTACAAATTTGAACTGACGTTCAAAAATAAAACATTTGAAAACGGACCATTTTCCACATTTCTGAAGCATGACGTAATGGGGGGGTGTTATCTCTTTTGTCGAAAATCAGCCGTTTTTGCTCGAACATTAAATGCCTCCAAATGGTATTTAATTAACTTCCCGGGGTGAAGAAACCCTTTTTGAGAACTCAGAGTGAGTAAATTGGCCATTTTCATGCACTTTTAACCATTCCATAAATCTTGTGTTTTGGGCCCCTGGAAGCATGAAAATCACTTTAAACATGCTAATTTTAGCTCTAACACTGATGATCCACCTACAAATGTGAACTGACGTTCAAAAATAAAACATTTGAAAACGGACCATTTTCCACATTTCTAAAGCATGACGTAATGGGGGGGTGTTATCTCTTTTGTCGAAAATCAGCCGTTTTTGCTCGAACATTAAATGCCTCCAAATGGTATTTATTTCACTTCCCGGGGTGAAGAAACCCTTTTTGAGAACTCAGAGTGAGTAAATTGGCCATTTTCATGCACTTTTAACCATTCCATTAATCTTGTGTTTTGGGCCCCTGGAAGCATGAAAATCACTTTAAACATGCTAATTTTAGCTCTAACACTGATGATCCACCTACAAATGTGAACTGACGTTCAAAAATAAAACATTTGAAAACGGACCATTTTCCACATTTCTGAAGCATGACGTAATGGGGGGGTGTTATCTCTTTTGTCGAAAATCAGCCGTTTTTGCTCGAACATTAAATGCCTCCAAATGGTATTTAATTAACTTCCCGAGCCCCTGGAAGCATGAAAATCACTTTAAACATGCTAATTTTAGCTCTAACACTGATGATCCACCTACAAATGTGAACTGACGTTCAAAAATAAAACATTTGAAAACGGACCATTTTCCACATTTCTGAAGCATGACGTAATGGGGGGGTGTTATCTCTTTTGTCGAAAATCAGCCGTTTTTGCTCGAACATTAAATGCCTCCAAATGGTATTTATTTCACTTCCCGGGGTGAAGAAACCCTTTTTGAGAACTCAGAGTGAGTAAATTGGCCATTTTCATGCACTTTTAACCATTCCATAAATCTTGTGTTTTGGGCCCCTGGAAGCATGAAAATCACTTTAAACATGCTAATTTTAGCTCTAACACTGATGATCCACCTACAAATGTGAACTGACGTTCAAAAATAAAACATTTGAAAACGGACCATTTTCCACATTTCTGAAGCATGACGTAATGGGGGGGTGTTATCTCTTTTGTCGAAAATCAGCCGTTTTTGCTCGAACATTAAATGCCTCCAAATGGTATTTAATTAACTTCCCGGGGTGAAGAAACCCTTTTTGAGAACTCAGAGTGAGTAAATTGGCCATTTTCATGCACTTTTAACCATTCCATAAATCTTGTGTTTTGGGCCCCTGGAAGCATGAAAATCACTTTAAACATGCTAATTTTAGCTCTAACACTGATGATCCACCTACAAATGTGAACTGACGTTCAAAAATAAAACATTTGAAAACGGACCATTTTCCACATTTCTGAAGCATGACGTAATAGGGGGGTGTTATCTCATTTGTCGAAAATCAGCCGTTTTTGCTCGAACATTAAATGCCTCCAAATGGTATTTAATTAACTTCCCGAGCCCCTGGAAGCATGAAAATCACTTTAAACATGCTAATTTTAGCTCTAACACTGATGATCCACCTACAAATTTGAACTGACGTTCAAAAATAAAACATTTGAAAACGGACCATTTTCCACATTTCTGAAGCATGACGTAATGGGGGGGTGTTATCTCTTTTGTCGAAAATCAGCCGTTTTTGCTCGAACATTAAATGCCTCCAAATGGTATTTAATTAACTTCCCGGGGTAAAGAAACCCTTTTTGAGAACTCAGAGTGAGTAAATTGGCCATTTTCATGCACTTTTAACCATTCCATAAATCTTGTGTTTTGGGCCCCTGGAAGCATGAAAATCACTTTAAACATGCTAATTTTAGCTCTAACACTGATGATCCACCTACAAATGTGAACTGACGTTCAAAAATAAAACATTTGAAAACGGACCATTTTCCACATTTCTGAAGCATGACGTAATGGGGGGGTGTTATCTCTTTTGTCGAAAATCAGCCGTTTTTGCTCGAACATTAAATGCCTCCAAATGGTATTTAATTAACTTCCCGAGCCCCTGGAAGCATGAAAATCACTTTAAACATGCTAATTTTAGCTCTAACACTGATGATCCACCTACAAATGTGAACTGACGTTCAAAAATAAAACATTTGAAAACGGACCATTTTCCACATTTCTGAAGCATGACGTAATGGGGGGGTGTTATCTCTTTTGTCGAAAATCAGCCGTTTTTGCTCGAACATTAAATGCCTCCAAATGGTATTTAATTAACTTCCCGAGCCCCTGGAAGCATGAAAATCACTTTAAACATGCTAATTTTAGCTCTAACACTGATGATCCACCTACAAATGTGAACTGACGTTCAAAAATAAAACATTTGAAAACGGACCATTTTCCACATTTCTGAAGCATGACGTAATGGGGGGGTGTTATCTCTTTTGTCGAAAATCAGCCGTTTTTGCTCGAACATTAAATGCCTCCAAATGGTATTTATTTCACTTCCCGGGGTGAAGAAACCCTTTTTGAGAACTCAGAGTGAGTAAATTGGCCATTTTCATGCACTTTTAACCATTCCATAAATCTTGTGTTTTGGGCCCCTGGAAGCATGAAAATCACTTTAAACATGCTAATTTTAGCTCTAACACTGATGATCCACCTACAAATGTGAACTGACGTTCAAAAATAAAACATTTGAAAACGGACCATTTTCCACATTTCTGAAGCATGACGTAATGGGGGGGTGTTATCTCTTTTGTCGAAAATCAGCCGTTTTTGCTCGAACATTAAATGCCTCCAAATGGTATTTAATTAACTTCCCGGGGTGAAGAAACCCTTTTTGAGAACTCAGAGTGAGTAAATTGGCCATTTTCATGCACTTTTAACCATTCCATAAATCTTGTGTTTTGGGCCCCTGGAAGCATGAAAATCACTTTAAACATGCTAATTTTAGCTCTAACACTGATGATCCACCTACAAATGTGAAGTGACGTTCAAAAATAAAACATTTGAAAACGGACCATTTTCCACATTTCTGAAGCATGACGTAATGGGGGGGTGTTATCTCTTTTGTCGAAAATCAGCCGTTTTTGCTCGAACATTAAATGCCTCCAAATGGTATTTAATTAACTTCCCGAGCCCCTGGAAGCATGAAAATCACTTTAAACATGCTAATTTTAGCTCTAACACTGATGATCCACCTACAAATTCGAACTGACGTTCAAAAATAAAACATTTGAAAACGGACCATTTTCCACATTTCTGAAGCATGACGTAATGGGTGGGTGTTATCTCTTTTGTCGAAAATCAGCCGTTTTTGCTCGAACATTAAATGCCTCCAAATGGTATTTATTTCACTTCCCGGGGTGAAGAAACCCTTTTTGAGAACTCAGAGTGAGTAAATTGGCCATTTTCTTGCACTTTTAAAAATTCCATTAATCTTGTGTTTTGGGCCCCTGGAAGCATGAAAATCACTTTAAACATGCTAATTTTAGCTCTAACACTGATGATCCACCTACAAATGTGAACTGACGTTCAAAAATAAAACATTTGAAAACGGACCATTTTCCACATTTCTGAAGCATGACGTAATGGGGGGGTGTTATCTCTTTTGTCGAAAATCAGCCGTTTTTGCTTGAACATTAAATGCCTCCAAATGGTATTTAATTAACTTCCCGGGGTGAAGAAACCCTTTTTGAGAACTCAGAGTGAGTAAATTGGCCATTTTCATGCACTTTTAACCATTCCATAAATCTTGTGTTTTGGGCCCCTGGAAGCATGAAAATCACTTTAAACATGCTAATTTTAGCTCTAACACTGATGATCCACCTACAAATGTGAACTGACGTTCAAAAATAAAACATTTGAAAACGGACCATTTTCCACATTTCTGAAGCATGACGTAATGGGGGGGTGTTATCTCTTTTGTCGAAAATCAGCCGTTTTTGCTCGAACATTAAATGCCTCCAAATGGTATTTAATTAACTTCCCGGGGTGAAGAAACCCTTTTTGAGAACTCAGAGTGAGTAAATTGGCCATTTTCATGCACTTTTAACCATTCCATAAATCTTGTGTTTTGGGCCCCTGGAAGCATGAAAATCACTTTAAACATGCTAATTTTAGCTCTAACACTGATGATCCACCTACAAATGTGAACTGACGTTCAAAAATAAAACATTTGAAAACGGACCATTTTCCACATTTCTGAAGCATGACGTAATGGGGGGGTGTTATCTCTTTTGTCGAAAATCAGCCGTTTTTGCTCGAACATTAAATGCCTCCAAATGGTATTTAATTAACTTCCCGGGGTGAAGAAACCCTTTTTGAGAACTCAGAGTGAGTAAATTGGCCATTTTCATGCACTTTTAACCATTTCATAAATCTTGTGTTTTGGGCCCCTGGAAGCATGAAAATCACTTTAAACATGCTAATTTTAGCTCTAACACTGATGATCCACCTACAAATGTGAACTGACGTTCAAAAATAAAACATTTGAAAACGGACCATTTTCCACATTTCTGAAGCATGACGTAATGGGGGGGTGTTATCTCTTTTGTCGAAAATCAGCCGTTTTTGCTCGAACATTAAATGCCTCCAAATGGTATTTAATTAACTTCCCGAGCCCCTGGAAGCATGAAAATCACTTTAAACATGCTAATTTTAGCTCTAACACTGATGATCCACCTACAAATGTGAACTGACGTTCAAAAATAAAACATTTGAAAACGGACCATTTTCCACATTTCTGAAGCATGACGTAATGGGGGGGTGTTATCTCTTTTGTCGAAAATCAGCCGTTTTTGCTCGAACATTAAATGCCTCCAAATGGTATTTATTTCACTTCCCGGGGTGAAGAAACCCTTTTTGAGAACTCAGAGTGAGTAAATTGGCCATTTTCATGCACTTTTAACCATTCCATTAATCTTGTGTTTTGGGCCCCTGGAAGCATGAAAATCACTTTAAACATGCTAATTTTAGCTCTAACACTGATGATCCACCTACAAATGTGAACTGACGTTCAAAAATAAAACATTTGAAAACGGACCATTTTCCACATTTCTGAAGCATGACGTAATGGGGGGGTGTTATCTCTTTTGTCGAAAATCAGCCGTTTTTGCTCGAACATTAAATGCCTCCAAATGGTATTTAATTAACTTCCCGGGGTGAAGAAACCCTTTTTGAGAACTCAGAGTGAGTAAATTGCCCATTTTCATGCACTTTTAACCATTCCATAAATCTTGTGTTTTGGGCCCCTGGAAGCATGAAAATCACTTTAAACATGCTAATTTGAGCTCCAACACTGAGAATCCACCTACAAATGTGAACTGACGTTCAAAAATAAAACATTTGAAAACGGACCATTTTCCACATTTCTGAAGCATGACGTAATGGGGGGGTGTTATCTCTTTTGTCGAAAATCAGCCGTTTTTGCTCGAACATTAAATGCCTCCAAATGGTATTTAATTAACTTCCCGGGGTGAAGAAACCCTTTTTGAGAACTCAGAGTGAGTAAATTGGCCATTTTCATGCACTTTTAACCATTCCATAAATCTTGTGTTTTGGGCCCCTGGAAGCATGAAAATCACTTTAAACATGCTAATTTTAGCTCTAACACTGATGATCCACCTACAAATGTGAACTGACGTTCAAAAATAAAACATTTGAAAACGGACCATTTTCCACATTTCTGAAGCATGACGTAATAGGGGGGTGTTATCTCTTTTGTCGAAAATCAGCCGTTTTTGCTCGAACATTAAATGCCTCCAAATGGTATTTAATTAACTTCCCGAGCCCCTGGAAGCATGAAAATCACTTTAAACATGCTAATTTTAGCTCTAACACTGATGATCCACCTACAAATGTGAACTGACGTTCAAAAATAAAACATTTGAAAACGGACCATTTTCCACATTTCTGAAGCATGACGTAATGGGGGGGTGTTATCTCTTTTGTCGAAAATCAGCCGTTTTTGCTCGAACATTAAATGCCTCCAAATGGTATTTATTTCACTTCCCGGGGTGAAGAAACCCTTTTTGAGAACTCAGAGTGAGTAAATTGGCCATTTTCTTGCACTTTTAAAAATTCCATTAATCTTGTGTTTTGGGCCCCTGGAAGCATGAAAATCACTTTAAACATGCTAATTTTAGCTCTAACACTGATGATCCACCTACAAATGTGAACTGACGTTCAAAAATAAAACATTTGAAAACGGACCATTTTCCACATTTCTGAAGCATGACGTAATGGGGGGGTGTTATCTCTTTTGTCGAAAATCAGCCGTTTTTGCTCGAACATTAAATGCCTCCAAATGGTATTTAATTAACTTCCCGGGGTGAAGAAACCCTTTTTGAGAACTCAGAGTGAGTAAATTGGCCATTTTCATGCACTTTTAACCATTCCATAAATCTTGTGTTTTGGGCCCCTGGAAGCATGAAAATCACTTTAAACATGCTAATTTTAGCTCTAACACTGATGATCCACCTACAAATGTGAACTGACGTTCAAAAATAAAACATTTGAAAACGGACCATTTTCCACATTTCTGAAGCATGACGTAATGGGGGGGTGTTATCTCTTTTGTCGAAAATCAGCCGTTTTTGCTCGAACATTAAATGCCTCCAAATGGTATTTAATTAACTTCCCGGGGTGAAGAAACCCTTTTTGAGAACTCAGAGTGAGTAAATTGGCCATTTTCATGCACTTTTAACCATTCCATAAATCTTGTGTTTTGGGCCCCTGGAAGCATGAAAATCACTTTAAACATGCTAATTTTAGCTCTAACACTGATGATCCACCTACAAATGTGAACTGACGTTCAAAAATAAAACATTTGAAAACGGACCATTTTCCACATTTCTGAAGCATGACGTAATGGGGGGGTGTTATCTCTTTTGTCGAAAATCAGCCGTTTTTGCTCGAACATTAAATGCCTCCAAATGGTATTTAATTAACTTCCCGAGCCCCTGGAAGCATGAAAATCACTTTAAACATGCTAATTTTAGCTCTAACACTGATGATCCACCTACAAATTTGAACTGACGTTCAAAAATAAAACATTTGAAAACGGACCATTTTCCACATTTCTGAAGCATGACGTAATGGGGGGGTGTTATCTCTTTTGTCGAAAATCAGCCGTTTTTGCTCGAACATTAAATGCCTCCAAATGGTATTTATTTCACTTCCCGGGGTGAAGAAACCCTTTTTGAGAACTCAGAGTGAGTAAATTGGCCATTTTCATGCACTTTTAACCATTCCATTAATCTTGTGTTTTGGGCCCCTGGAAGCATGAAAATCACTTTAAACATGCTAATTTTAGCTCTAACACTGATGATCCACCTACAAATGTGAACTGACGTTCAAAAATAAAACATTTGAAAACGGACCATTTTCCACATTTCTGAAGCATGACGTAATGGGGGGGTGTTATCTCTTTTGTCGAAAATCAGCCGTTTTTGCTCGAACATTAAATGCCTCCAAATGGTATTTAATTAACTTCCCGAGCCCCTGGAAGCATGAAAATCACTTTAAACATGCTAATTTTAGCTCTAACACTGATGATCCACCTACAAATGTGAACTGACGTTCAAAAATAAAACATTTGAAAACGGACCATTTTCCACATTTCTGAAGCATGACGTAATGGGGGGGTGTTATCTCTTTTGTCGAAAATCAGCCGTTTTTGCTCGAACATTAAATGCCTCCAAATGGTATTTATTTCACTTCCCGGGGTGAAGAAACCCTTTTTGAGAACTCAGAGTGAGTAAATTGGCCATTTTCATGCACTTTTAACCATTCCATAAATCTTGTGTTTTGGGCCCCTGGAAGCATGAAAATCACTTTAAACATGCTAATTTTAGCTCTAACACTGATGATCCACCTACAAATGTGAACTGACGTTCAAAAATAAAACATTTGAAAACGGACCATTTTCCACATTTCTGAAGCATGACGTAATGGGGGGGTGTTATCTCTTTTGTCGAAAATCAGCCGTTTTTGCTCGAACATTAAATGCCTCCAAATGGTATTTAATTAACTTCCCGGGGTGAAGAAACCCTTTTTGAGAACTCAGAGTGAGTAAATTGGCCATTTTCATGCACTTTTAACCATTCCATAAATCTTGTGTTTTGGGCCCCTGGAAGCATGAAAATCACTTTAAACATGCTAATTTTAGCTCTAACACTGATGATCCACCTACAAATGTGAACTGACGTTCAAAAATAAAACATTTGAAAACGGACCATTTTCCACATTTCTGAAGCATGACGTAATGGGGGGGTGTTATCTCTTTTGTCGAAAATCAGCCGTTTTTGCTCGAACATTAAATGCCTCCAAATGGTATTTAATTAACTTCCCGAGCCCCTGGAAGCATGAAAATCACTTTAAACATGCTAATTTTAGCTCTAACACTGATGATCCGCCTACAAATTTGAACTGACGTTCAAAAATAAAACATTTGAAAACGGACCATTTTCCACATTTCTGAAGCATGACGTAATGGGGGGGTGTTATCTCTTTTGTCGAAAATCAGCCGTTTTTGCTCGAACATTAAATGCCTCCAAATGGTATTTAATTAACTTCCCGGGGTGAAGAAACCCTTTTTGAGAACTCAGAGTGAGTAAATTGGCCATTTTCATGCACTTTTAACCATTTCATAAATCTTGTGTTTTGGGCCCCTGGAAGCATGAAAATCACTTTAAACATGCTAATTTTAGCTCTAACACTGATGATCCACCTACAAATGTGAACTGACGTTCAAAAATAAAACATTTGAAAACGGACCATTTTCCACATTTCTGAAGCATGACGTAATGGGGGGGTGTTATCTCTTTTGTCGAAAATCAGCCGTTTTTGCTCGAACATTAAATGCCTCCAAATGGTATTTAATTAACTTCCCGAGCCCCTGGAAGCATGAAAATCACTTTAAACATGCTAATTTTAGCTCTAACACTGATGATCCACCTACAAATGTGAACTGACGTTCAAAAATAAAACATTTGAAAACGGACCATTTTCCACATTTCTAAAGCATGATGTAATGGGGGGGTGTTATCTCTTTTGTCGAAAATCAGCCGTTTTTGCTCGAACATTAAATGCCTCCAAATGGTATTTATTTCACTTCCCGGGGTGAAGAAACCCTTTTTGAGAACTCAGAGTGAGTAAATTGGCCATTTTCATGCACTTTTAACCATTCCATTAATCTTGTGTTTTGGGCCCCTGGAAGCATGAAAATCACTTTAAACATGCTAATTTTAGCTCTAACACTGATGATCCACCTACAAATGTGAACTGACGTTCAAAAATAAAACATTTGAAAACGGACCATTTTCCACATTTCTGAAGCATGACGTAATGGGGGGGTGTTATCTCTTTTGTCGAAAATCAGCCGTTTTTGCTCGAACATTAAATGCCTCCAAATGGTATTTAATTAACTTCCCGAGCCCCTGGAAGCATGAAAATCACTTTAAACATGCTAATTTTAGCTCTAACACTGATGATCCACCTACAAATGTGAACTGACGTTCAAAAATAAAACATTTGAAAACGGACCATTTTCCACATTTCTGAAGCATGACGTAATGGGGGGGTGTTATCTCTTTTGTCGAAAATCAGCCGTTTTTGCTCGAACATTAAATGCCTCCAAATGGTATTTAATTAACTTCCCGAGCCCCTGGAAGCATGAAAATCACTTTAAACATGCTAATTTTAGCTCTAACACTGATGATCCACCTACAAATTTGAACTGACGTTCAAAAATAAAACATTTGAAAACGGACCATTTTCCACATTTCTGAAGCATGACGTAATGGGGGGGTGTTATCTCTTTTGTCGAAAATCAGCCGTTTTTGCTCGAACATTAAATGCCTCCAAATGGTATTTAATTAACTTCCCGGGGTGAAGAAACCCTTTTTGAGAACTCAGAGTGAGTAAATTGGCCATTTTCATGCACTTTTAACCATTCCATAAATCTTGTGTTTTGGGCCCCTGGAAGCATGAAAATCACTTTAAACATGCTAATTTTAGCTCTAACACTGATGATCCACCTACAAATGTGAACTGACGTTCAAAAATAAAACATTTGAAAACGGACCATTTTCCACATTTCTGAAGCATGACGTAATGGGGGGGTGTTATCTCTTTTGTCGAAAATCAGCCGTTTTTGCTCGAACATTAAATGCCTCCAAATGGTATTTAATTAACTTCCCGAGCCCCTGGAAGCATGAAAATCACTTTAAACATGCTAATTTTAGCTCTAACACTGATGATCCACCTACAAATGTGAACTGACGTTCAAAAATAAAACATTTGAAAACGGACCATTTTCCACATTTCTAAAGCATGACGTAATGGGGGGGTGTTATCTCTTTTGTCGAAAATCAGCCGTTTTTGCTCGAACATTAAATGCCTCCAAATGGTATTTATTTCACTTCCCGGGGTGAAGAAACCCTTTTTGAGAACTCAGAGTGAGTAAATTGGCCATTTTCATGCACTTTTAACCATTCCATTAATCTTGTGTTTTGGGCCCCTGGAAGCATGAAAATCACTTTAAACATGCTAATTTTAGCTCTAACACTGATGATCCACCTACAAATGTGAACTGACGTTCAAAAATAAAACATTTGAAAACGGACCATTTTCCACATTTCTGAAGCATGACGTAATGGGGGAGTGTTATCTCTTTTGTCGAACATCAGCCGTTTTTGCTCGAACATTAAATGCCTCCAAATGGTATTTAATTAACTTCCCGAGCCCCTGGAAGCATGAAAATCACTTTAAACATGCTAATTTTAGCTCTAACACTGATGATCCACCTACAAATGTGAACTGACGTTCAAAAATAAAACATTTGAAAACGGACCATTTTCCACATTTCTGAAGCATGACGTAATGGGGGGGTGTTATCTCTTTTGTCGAAAATCAGCCGTTTTTGCTCGAACATTAAATGCCTCCAAATGGTATTTATTTCACTTCCCGGGGTGAAGAAACCCTTTTTGAGAACTCAGAGTGAGTAAATTGGCCATTTTCATGCACTTTTAACCATTCCGTTAAATCTTGTGTTTTGGGCCCCTGGAAGCATGAAAATCACTTTAAACATGCTAATTTTAGCTCTAACACTGATGATCCACCTACAAATGTGAACTGACGTTCAAAAATAAAACATTTGAAAACGGACCATTTTCCACATTTCTGAAGCATGACGTAATGGGGGGGTGTTATCTCTTTTGTCGAAAATCAGCCGTTTTTGCTCGAACATTAAATGCCTCCAAATGGTATTTAATTAACTTCCCGGGGTGAAGAAACCCTTTTTGAGAACTCAGAGTGAGTAAATTGGCCATTTTCATGCACTTTTAACCATTCCATAAATCTTGTGTTTTGGGCCCCTGGAAGCATGAAAATCACTTTAAACATGCTAATTTTAGCTCTAACACTGATGATCCACCTACAAATGTGAACTGACGTTCAAAAATAAAACATTTGAAAACGGACCATTTTCCACATTTCTGAAGCATGACGTAATAGGGGGGTGTTATCTCTTTTGTCGAAAATCAGCCGTTTTTGCTCGAACATTAAATGCCTCCAAATGGTATTTAATTAACTTCCCGAGCCCCTGGAAGCATGAAAATCACTTTAAACATGCTAATTTTAGCTCTAACACTGATGATCCACCTACAAATTTGAACTGACGTTCAAAAATAAAACATTTGAAAACGGACCATTTTCCACATTTCTGAAGCATGACGTAATGGGGGGGTGTTATCTCTTTTGTCGAAAATCAGCCGTTTTTGCTCGAACATTAAATGCCTCCAAATGGTATTTAATTAACTTCCCGGGGTGAAGAAACCCTTTTTGAGAACTCAGAGTGAGTAAATTGGCCATTTTCATGCACTTTTAACCATTCCATAAATCTTGTGTTTTGGGCCCCTGGAAGCATGAAAATCACTTTAAACATGCTAATTTTAGCTCTAACACTGATGATCCACCTACAAATGTGAACTGACGTTCAAAAATAAAACATTTGAAAACGGACCATTTTCCACATTTCTGAAGCATGACGTAATGGGGGGGTGTTATCTCTTTTGTCGAAAATCAGCCGTTTTTGCTCGAACATTAAATGCCTCCAAATGGTATTTAATTAACTTCCCGGGGTGAAGAAACCCTTTTTGAGAACTCAGAGTGAGTAAATTGGCCATTTTCATGCACTTTTAACCATTCCATAAATCTTGTGTTTTGGGCCCCTGGAAGCATGAAAATCACTTTAAACATGCTAATTTTAGCTCTAACACTGATGATCCACCTACAAATGTGAACTGACGTTCAAAAATAAAACATTTGAAAACGGACCATTTTCCACATTTCTGAAGCATGACGTAATAGGGGGGTGTTATCTCTTTTGTCGAAAATCAGCCGTTTTTGCTCGAACATTAAATGCCTCCAAATGGTATTTAATTAACTTCCCGAGCCCCTGGAAGCATGAAAATCACTTTAAACATGCTAATTTTAGCTCTAACACTGATGATCCACCTACAAATTTGAACTGACGTTCAAAAATAAAACATTTGAAAACGGACCATTTTCCACATTTCTGAAGCATGACGTAATGGGGGGGTGTTATCTCTTTTGTCGAAAATCAGCCGTTTTTGCTCGAACATTAAATGCCTCCAAATGGTATTTAATTAACTTCCCGGGGTGAAGAAACCCTTTTTGAGAACTCAGAGTGAGTAAATTGGCCATTTTCATGCACTTTTAACCATTCCATAAATCTTGTGTTTTGGGCCCCTGGAAGCATGAAAATCACTTTAAACATGCTAATTTTAGCTCTAACACTGATGATCCACCTACAAATGTGAACTGACGTTCAAAAATAAAACATTTGAAAACGGACCATTTTCCACATTTCTGAAGCATGACGTAATGGGGGGGTGTTATCTCTTTTGTCGAAAATCAGCCGTTTTTGCTCGAACATTAAATGCCTCCAAATGGTATTTAATTAACTTCCCGAGCCCCTGGAAGCATGAAAATCACTTTAAACATGCTAATTTTAGCTCTAACACTGATGATCCACCTACAAATGTGAACTGACGTTCAAAAATAAAACATTTGAAAACGGACCATTTTCCACATTTCTGAAGCATGACGTAATGGGGGGGTGTTATCTCTTTTGTCGAAAATCAGCCGTTTTTGCTCGAACATTAAATGCCTCCAAATGGTATTTAATTAACTTCCCGAGCCCCTGGAAGCATGAAAATCACTTTAAACATGCTAATTTTAGCTCTAACACTGATGATCCACCTACAAATGTGAACTGACGTTCAAAAATAAAACATTTGAAAACGGACCATTTTCCACATTTCTGAAGCATGACGTAATGGGGGGGTGTTATCTCTTTTGTCGAAAATCAGCCGTTTTTGCTCGAACATTAAATGCCTCCAAATGGTATTTATTTCACTTCCCGGGGTGAAGAAACCCTTTTTGAGAACTCAGAGTGAGTAAATTGGCCATTTTCATGCACTTTTAACCATTCCATAAATCTTGTGTTTTGGGCCCCTGGAAGCATGAAAATCACTTTAAACATGCTAATTTTAGCTCTAACACTGATGATCCACCTACAAATGTGAACTGACGTTCAAAAATAAAACATTTGAAAACGGACCATTTTCCACATTTCTGAAGCATGACGTAATGGGGGGGTGTTATCTCTTTTGTCGAAAATCAGCCGTTTTTGCTCGAACATTAAATGCCTCCAAATGGTATTTAATTAACTTCCCGAGCCCCTGGAAGCATGAAAATCACTTTAAACATGCTAATTTTAGCTCTAACACTGATGATCCACCTACAAATTCGAACTGACGTTCAAAAATAAAACATTTGAAAACGGACCATTTTCCACATTTCTGAAGCATGACGTAATGGGTGGGTGTTATCTCTTTTGTCGAAAATCAGCCGTTTTTGCTCGAACATTAAATGCCTCCAAATGGTATTTATTTCACTTCCCGGGGTGAAGAAACCCTTTTTGAGAACTCAGAGTGAGTAAATTGGCCATTTTCTTGCACTTTTAAAAATTCCATTAATCTTGTGTTTTGGGCCCCTGGAAGCATGAAAATCACTTTAAACATGCTAATTTTAGCTCTAACACTGATGATACACCTACAAATGTGAACTGACGTTCAAAAATAAAACATTTGAAAACGGACCATTTTCCACATTTCTGAAGCATGACGTAATGGGGGGGTGTTATCTCTTTTGTCGAAAATCAGCCGTTTTTGCTTGAACATTAAATGCCTCCAAATGGTATTTAATTAACTTCCCGGGGTGAAGAAACCCTTTTTGAGAACTCAGAGTGAGTAAATTGGCCATTTTCATGCACTTTTAACCATTCCATAAATCTTGTGTTTTGGGCCCCTGGAAGCATGAAAATCACTTTAAACATGCTAATTTTAGCTCTAACACTGATGATCCACCTACAAATGTGAACTGACGTTCAAAAATAAAACATTTGAAAACGGACCATTTTCCACATTTCTGAAGCATGACGTAATGGGGGGGTGTTATCTCTTTTGTCGAAAATCAGCCGTTTTTGCTCGAACATTAAATGCCTCCAAATGGTATTTAATTAACTTCCCGGGGTGAAGAAACCCTTTTTGAGAACTCAGAGTGAGTAAATTGGCCATTTTCATGCACTTTTAACCATTCCATAAATCTTGTGTTTTGGGCCCCTGGAAGCATGAAAATCACTTTAAACATGCTAATTTTAGCTCTAACACTGATGATCCACCTACAAATGTGAACTGACGTTCAAAAATAAAACATTTGAAAACGGACCATTTTCCACATTTCTGAAGCATGACGTAATGGGGGGGTGTTATCTCTTTTGTCGAAAATCAGCCGTTTTTGCTCGAACATTAAATGCCTCCAAATGGTATTTAATTAACTTCCCGAGCCCCTGGAAGCATGAAAATCACTTTAAACATGCTAATTTTAGCTCTAACACTGATGATCCACCTACAAATGTGAACTGACGTTCAAAAATAAAACATTTGAAAACGGACCATTTTCCACATTTCTAAAGCATGATGTAATGGGGGGGTGTTATCTCTTTTGTCGAAAATCAGCCGTTTTTGCTCGAACATTAAATGCCTCCAAATGGTATTTATTTCACTTCCCGGGGTGAAGAAACCCTTTTTGAGAACTCAGAGTGAGTAAATTGGCCATTTTCATGCACTTTTAACCATTCCATTAATCTTGTGTTTTGGGCCCCTGGAAGCATGAAAATCACTTTAAACATGCTAATTTTAGCTCTAACACTGATGATCCACCTACAAATGTGAACTGACGTTCAAAAATAAAACATTTGAAAACGGACCATTTTCCACATTTCTGAAGCATGACGTAATGGGGGGGTGTTATCTCTTTTGTCGAAAATCAGCCGTTTTTGCTCGAACATTAAATGCCTCCAAATGGTATTTAATTAACTTCCCGAGCCCCTGGAAGCATGAAAATCACTTTAAACATGCTAATTTTAGCTCTAACACTGATGATCCACCTACAAATGTGAACTGACGTTCAAAAATAAAACATTTGAAAACGGACCATTTTCCACATTTCTGAAGCATGACGTAATGGGGGGGTGTTATCTCTTTTGTCGAAAATCAGCCGTTTTTGCTCGAACATTAAATGCCTCCAAATGGTATTTAATTAACTTCCCGAGCCCCTGGAAGCATGAAAATCACTTTAAACATGCTAATTTTAGCTCTAACACTGATGATCCACCTACAAATTTGAACTGACGTTCAAAAATAAAACATTTGAAAACGGACCATTTTCCACATTTCTGAAGCATGACGTAATGGGGGGGTGTTATCTCTTTTGTCGAAAATCAGCCGTTTTTGCTCGAACATTAAATGCCTCCAAATGGTATTTAATTAACTTCCCGGGGTGAAGAAACCCTTTTTGAGAACTCAGAGTGAGTAAATTGGCCATTTTCATGCACTTTTAACCATTCCATAAATCTTGTGTTTTGGGCCCCTGGAAGCATGAAAATCACTTTAAACATGCTAATTTTAGCTCTAACACTGATGATCCACCTACAAATGTGAACTGACGTTCAAAAATAAAACATTTGAAAACGGACCATTTTCCACATTTCTGAAGCATGACGTAATGGGGGGGTGTTATCTCTTTTGTCGAAAATCAGCCGTTTTTGCTCGAACATTAAATGCCTCCAAATGGTATTTAATTAACTTCCCGAGCCCCTGGAAGCATGAAAATCACTTTAAACATGCTAATTTTAGCTCTAACACTGATGATCCACCTACAAATGTGAACTGACGTTCAAAAATAAAACATTTGAAAACGGACCATTTTCCACATTTCTAAAGCATGACGTAATGGGGGGGTGTTATCTCTTTTGTCGAAAATCAGCCGTTTTTGCTCGAACATTAAATGCCTCCAAATGGTATTTATTTCACTTCCCGGGGTGAAGAAACCCTTTTTGAGAACTCAGAGTGAGTAAATTGGCCATTTTCATGCACTTTTAACCATTCCATTAATCTTGTGTTTTGGGCCCCTGGAAGCATGAAAATCACTTTAAACATGCTAATTTTAGCTCTAACACTGATGATCCACCTACAAATGTGAACTGACGTTCAAAAATAAAACATTTGAAAACGGACCATTTTCCACATTTCTGAAGCATGACGTAATGGGGGAGTGTTATCTCTTTTGTCGAACATCAGCCGTTTTTGCTCGAACATTAAATGCCTCCAAATGGTATTTAATTAACTTCCCGAGCCCCTGGAAGCATGAAAATCACTTTAAACATGCTAATTTTAGCTCTAACACTGATGATCCACCTACAAATGTGAACTGACGTTCAAAAATAAAACATTTGAAAACGGACCATTTTCCACATTTCTGAAGCATGACGTAATGGGGGGGTGTTATCTCTTTTGTCGAAAATCAGCCGTTTTTGCTCGAACATTAAATGCCTCCAAATGGTATTTATTTCACTTCCCGGGGTGAAGAAACCCTTTTTGAGAACTCAGAGTGAGTAAATTGGCCATTTTCATGCACTTTTAACCATTCCGTTAAATCTTGTGTTTTGGGCCCCTGGAAGCATGAAAATCACTTTAAACATGCTAATTTTAGCTCTAACACTGATGATCCACCTACAAATGTGAACTGACGTTCAAAAATAAAACATTTGAAAACGGACCATTTTCCACATTTCTGAAGCATGACGTAATGGGGGGGTGTTATCTCTTTTGTCGAAAATCAGCCGTTTTTGCTCGAACATTAAATGCCTCCAAATGGTATTTAATTAACTTCCCGGGGTGAAGAAACCCTTTTTGAGAACTCAGAGTGAGTAAATTGGCCATTTTCATGCACTTTTAACCATTCCATAAATCTTGTGTTTTGGGCCCCTGGAAGCATGAAAATCACTTTAAACATGCTAATTTTAGCTCTAACACTGATGATCCACCTACAAATGTGAACTGACGTTCAAAAATAAAACATTTGAAAACGGACCATTTTCCACATTTCTGAAGCATGACGTAATAGGGGGGTGTTATCTCTTTTGTCGAAAATCAGCCGTTTTTGCTCGAACATTAAATGCCTCCAAATGGTATTTAATTAACTTCCCGAGCCCCTGGAAGCATGAAAATCACTTTAAACATGCTAATTTTAGCTCTAACACTGATGATCCACCTACAAATTTGAACTGACGTTCAAAAATAAAACATTTGAAAACGGACCATTTTCCACATTTCTGAAGCATGACGTAATGGGGGGGTGTTATCTCTTTTGTCGAAAATCAGCCGTTTTTGCTCGAACATTAAATGCCTCCAAATGGTATTTAATTAACTTCCCGGGGTGAAGAAACCCTTTTTGAGAACTCAGAGTGAGTAAATTGGCCATTTTCATGCACTTTTAACCATTCCATAAATCTTGTGTTTTGGGCCCCTGGAAGCATGAAAATCACTTTAAACATGCTAATTTTAGCTCTAACACTGATGATCCACCTACAAATGTGAACTGACGTTCAAAAATAAAACATTTGAAAACGGACCATTTTCCACATTTCTGAAGCATGACGTAATGGGGGGGTGTTATCTCTTTTGTCGAAAATCAGCCGTTTTTGCTCGAACATTAAATGCCTCCAAATGGTATTTAATTAACTTCCCGAGCCCCTGGAAGCATGAAAATCACTTTAAACATGCTAATTTTAGCTCTAACACTGATGATCCACCTACAAATGTGAACTGACGTTCAAAAATAAAACATTTGAAAACGGACCATTTTCCACATTTCTGAAGCATGACGTAATGGGGGGGTGTTATCTCTTTTGTCGAAAATCAGCCGTTTTTGCTCGAACATTAAATGCCTCCAAATGGTATTTAATTAACTTCCCGAGCCCCTGGAAGCATGAAAATCACTTTAAACATGCTAATTTTAGCTCTAACACTGATGATCCACCTACAAATGTGAACTGACGTTCAAAAATAAAACATTTGAAAACGGACCATTTTCCACATTTCTGAAGCATGACGTAATGGGGGGGTGTTATCTCTTTTGTCGAAAATCAGCCGTTTTTGCTCGAACATTAAATGCCTCCAAATGGTATTTATTTCACTTCCCGGGGTGAAGAAACCCTTTTTGAGAACTCAGAGTGAGTAAATTGGCCATTTTCATGCACTTTTAACCATTCCATAAATCTTGTGTTTTGGGCCCCTGGAAGCATGAAAATCACTTTAAACATGCTAATTTTAGCTCTAACACTGATGATCCACCTACAAATGTGAACTGACGTTCAAAAATAAAACATTTGAAAACGGACCATTTTCCACATTTCTGAAGCATGACGTAATGGGGGGGTGTTATCTCTTTTGTCGAAAATCAGCCGTTTTTGCTCGAACATTAAATGCCTCCAAATGGTATTTAATTAACTTCCCGAGCCCCTGGAAGCATGAAAATCACTTTAAACATGCTAATTTTAGCTCTAACACTGATGATCCACCTACAAATTCGAACTGACGTTCAAAAATAAAACATTTGAAAACGGACCATTTTCCACATTTCTGAAGCATGACGTAATGGGTGGGTGTTATCTCTTTTGTCGAAAATCAGCCGTTTTTGCTCGAACATTAAATGCCTCCAAATGGTATTTATTTCACTTCCCGGGGTGAAGAAACCCTTTTTGAGAACTCAGAGTGAGTAAATTGGCCATTTTCTTGCACTTTTAAAAATTCCATTAATCTTGTGTTTTGGGCCCCTGGAAGCATGAAAATCACTTTAAACATGCTAATTTTAGCTCTAACACTGATGATACACCTACAAATGTGAACTGACGTTCAAAAATAAAACATTTGAAAACAGACCATTTTCCACATTTCTGAAGCATGACGTAATGGGGGGGTGTTATCTCTTTTGTCGAAAATCAGCCGTTTTTGCTTGAACATTAAATGCCTCCAAATGGTATTTAATTAACTTCCCGGGGTGAAGAAACCCTTTTTGAGAACTCAGAGTGAGTAAATTGGCCATTTTCATGCACTTTTAACCATTCCATAAATCTTGTGTTTTGGGCCCCTGGAAGCATGAAAATCACTTTAAACATGCTAATTTTAGCTCTAACACTGATGATCCACCTACAAATGTGAACTGACGTTCAAAAATAAAACATTTGAAAACGGACCATTTTCCACATTTCTGAAGCATGACGTAATGGGGGGGTGTTATCTCTTTTGTCGAAAATCAGCCGTTTTTGCTCGAACATTAAATGCCTCCAAATGGTATTTAATTAACTTCCCGGGGTGAAGAAACCCTTTTTGAGAACTCAGAGTGAGTAAATTGGCCATTTTCATGCACTTTTAACCATTCCATAAATCTTGTGTTTTGGGCCCCTGGAAGCATTAAAATCACTTTAAACATGCTAATTTTAGCTCTAACACTGATGATCCACCTACAAATGTGAACTGACGTTCAAAAATAAAACATTTGAAAACGGACCATTTTCCACATTTCTGAAGCATGACGTAATGGGGGGGTGTTATCTCTTTTGTCGAAAATCAGCCGTTTTTGCTCGAACATTAAATGCCTCCAAATGGTATTTAATTAACTTCCCGAGCCCCTGGAAGCATGAAAATCACTTTAAACATGCTAATTTTAGCTCTAACACTGATGATCCACCTACAAATTTGAACTGACGTTCAAAAATAAAACATTTGAAAAACGGACCATTTTCCACATTTCTGAAGCATGACGTAATGGGGGGGTGTTATCTCTTTTGTCGAAAATCAGCCGTTTTTGCTCGAACATTAAATGCCTCCAAATGGTATTTAATTAACTTCCCGGGGTGAAGAAACCCTTTTTGAGAACTCAGAGTGAGTAAATTGGCCATTTTCATGCACTTTTAACCATTTCATAAATCTTGTGTTTTGGGCCCCTGGAAGCATGAAAATCACTTTAAACATGCTAATTTTAGCTCTAACACTGATGATCCACCTACAAATGTGAACTGACGTTCAAAAATAAAACATTTGAAAACGGACCATTTTCCACATTTCTGAAGCATGACGTAATGGGGGGGTGTTATCTCTTTTGTCGAAAATCAGCCGTTTTTGCTCGAACATTAAATGCCTCCAAATGGTATTTAATTAACTTCCCGAGCCCCTGGAAGCATGGAAATCACTTTAAACATGCTAATTTTAGCTCTAACACTGATGATCCACCTACAAATGTGAACTGACGTTCAAAAATAAAACATTTGAAAACGGACCATTTTCCACATTTCTGAAGCATGACGTAATGGGGGGGTGTTATCTCTTTTGTCGAAAATCAGCCGTTTTTGCTCGAACATTAAATGCCTCCAAATGGTATTTAATTAACTTCCCGAGCCCCTGGAAGCATGAAAATCACTTTAAACATGCTAATTTTAGCTCTAACACTGATGATCCACCTACAAATGTGAACTGACGTTCAAAAATAAAACATTTGAAAACGGACCATTTTCCACATTTCTGAAGCATGACGTAATGGGGGGGTGTTATCTCTTTTGTCGAAAATCAGCCGTTTTTGCTCGAACATTAAATGCCTCCAAATGGTATTTAATTAACTTCCCGAGCCCCTGGAAGCATGAAAATCACTTTAAACATGCTAATTTTAGCTCTAACACTGATGATCCACCTACAAATTTGAACTGACGTTCAAAAATAAAACATTTGAAAACGGACCATTTTCCACATTTCTGAAGCATGACGTAATGGGGGGGTGTTATCTCTTTTGTCGAAAATCAGCCGTTTTTGCTCGAACATTAAATGCCTCCAAATGGTATTTAATTAACTTCCCGGGGTGAAGAAACCCTTTTTGAGAACTCAGAGTGAGTAAATTGGCCATTTTCATGCACTTTTAACCATTCCATAAATCTTGTGTTTTGGGCCCCTGGAAGCATGAAAATCACTTTAAACATGCTAATTTTAGCTCTAACACTGATGATCCACCTACAAATGTGAACTGACGTTCAAAAATAAAACATTTGAAAACGGACCATTTTCCACATTTCTAAAGCATGACGTAATGGGGGGGTGTTATCTCTTTTGTCGAAAATCAGCCGTTTTTGCTCGAACATTAAATGCCTCCAAATGGTATTTATTTCACTTCCCGGGGTGAAGAAACCCTTTTTGAGAACTCAGAGTGAGTAAATTGGCCATTTTCATGCACTTTTAACCATTCCATTAATCTTGTGTTTTGGGCCCCTGGAAGCATGAAAATCACTTTAAACATGCTAATTTTAGCTCTAACACTGATGATCCACCTACAAATGTGAACTGACGTTCAAAAATAAAACATTTGAAAACGGACCATTTTCCACATTTCTGAAGCATGACGTAATGGGGGGGTGTTATCTCTTTTGTCGAAAATCAGCCGTTTTTGCTCGAACATTAAATGCCTCCAAATGGTATTTAATTAACTTCCCGAGCCCCTGGAAGCATGAAAATCACTTTAAACATGCTAATTTTAGCTCTAACACTGATGATCCACCTACAAATGTGAACTGACGTTCAAAAATAAAACATTTGAAAACGGACCATTTTCCACATTTCTGAAGCATGACGTAATGGGGGGGTGTTATCTCTTTTGTCGAAAATCAGCCGTTTTTGCTCGAACATTAAATGCCTCCAAATGGTATTTATTTCACTTCCCGGGGTGAAGAAACCCTTTTTGAGAACTCAGAGTGAGTAAATTGGCCATTTTCATGCACTTTTAACCATTCCATAAATCTTGTGTTTTGGGCCCCTGGAAGCATGAAAATCACTTTAAACATGCTAATTTTAGCTCTAACACTGATGATCCACCTACAAATGTGAACTGACGTTCAAAAATAAAACATTTGAAAACGGACCATTTTCCACATTTCTGAAGCATGACGTAATGGGGGGGTGTTATCTCTTTTGTCGAAAATCAGCCGTTTTTGCTCGAACATTAAATGCCTCCAAATGGTATTTAATTAACTTCCCGGGGTGAAGAAACCCTTTTTGAGAACTCAGAGTGAGTAAATTGGCCATTTTCATGCACTTTTAACCATTCCATAAATCTTGTGTTTTGGGCCCCTGGAAGCATGAAAATCACTTTAAACATGCTAATTTTAGCTCTAACACTGATGATCCACCTACAAATGTGAACTGACGTTCAAAAATAAAACATTTGAAAACGGACCATTTTCCACATTTCTGAAGCATGACGTAATAGGGGGGTGTTATCTCTTTTGTCGAAAATCAGCCGTTTTTGCTCGAACATTAAATGCCTCCAAATGGTATTTAATTAACTTCCCGAGCCCCTGGAAGCATGAAAATCACTTTAAACATGCTAATTTTAGCTCTAACACTGATGATCCACCTACAAATTTGAACTGACGTTCAAAAATAAAACATTTGAAAACGGACCATTTTCCACATTTCTGAAGCATGACGTAATGGGGGGGTGTTATCTCTTTTGTCGAAAATCAGCCGTTTTTGCTCGAACATTAAATGCCTCCAAATGGTATTTAATTAACTTCCCGGGGTGAAGAAACCCTTTTTGAGAACTCAGAGTGAGTAAATTGGCCATTTTCATGCACTTTTAACCATTCCATAAATCTTGTGTTTTGGGCCCCTGGAAGCATGAAAATCACTTTAAACATGCTAATTTTAGCTCTAACACTGATGATCCACCTACAAATGTGAACTGACGTTCAAAAATAAAACATTTGAAAACGGACCATTTTCCACATTTCTGAAGCATGACGTAATGGGGGGGTGTTATCTCTTTTGTCGAAAATCAGCCGTTTTTGCTCGAACATTAAATGCCTCCAAATGGTATTTAATTAACTTCCCGAGCCCCTGGAAGCATGAAAATCACTTTAAACATGCTAATTTTAGCTCTAACACTGATGATCCACCTACAAATGTGAACTGACGTTCAAAAATAAAACATTTGAAAACGGACCATTTTCCACATTTCTGAAGCATGACGTAATGGGGGGGTGTTATCTCTTTTGTCGAAAATCAGCCGTTTTTGCTCGAACATTAAATGCCTCCAAATGGTATTTAATTAACTTCCCGAGCCCCTGGAAGCATGAAAATCACTTTAAACATGCTAATTTTAGCTCTAACACTGATGATCCACCTACAAATGTGAACTGACGTTCAAAAATAAAACATTTGAAAACGGACCATTTTCCACATTTCTGAAGCATGACGTAATGGGGGGGTGTTATCTCTTTTGTCGAAAATCAGCCGTTTTTGCTCGAACATTAAATGCCTCCAAATGGTATTTATTTCACTTCCCGGGGTGAAGAAACCCTTTTTGAGAACTCAGAGTGAGTAAATTGGCCATTTTCATGCACTTTTAACCATTCCATAAATCTTGTGTTTTGGGCCCCTGGAAGCATGAAAATCACTTTAAACATGCTAATTTTAGCTCTAACACTGATGATCCACCTACAAATGTGAACTGACGTTCAAAAATAAAACATTTGAAAACGGACCATTTTCCACATTTCTGAAGCATGACGTAATGGGGGGGTGTTATCTCTTTTGTCGAAAATCAGCCGTTTTTGCTCGAACATTAAATGCCTCCAAATGGTATTTAATTAACTTCCCGGGGTGAAGAAACCCTTTTTGAGAACTCAGAGTGAGTAAATTGGCCATTTTCATGCACTTTTAACCATTCCATAAATCTTGTGTTTTGGGCCCCTGGAAGCATGAAAATCACTTTAAACATGCTAATTTTAGCTCTAACACTGATGATCCACCTACAAATGTGAACTGACGTTCAAAAATAAAACATTTGAAAACGGACCATTTTCCACATTTCTGAAGCATGACGTAATGGGGGGGTGTTATCTCTTTTGTCGAAAATCAGCCGTTTTTGCTCGAACATTAAATGCCTCCAAATGGTATTTAATTAACTTCCCGAGCCCCTGGAAGCATGAAAATCACTTTAAACATGCTAATTTTAGCTCTAACACTGATGATCCACCTACAAATTCGAACTGACGTTCAAAAATAAAACATTTGAAAACGGACCATTTTCCACATTTCTGAAGCATGACGTAATGGGTGGGTGTTATCTCTTTTGTCGAAAATCAGCCGTTTTTGCTCGAACATTAAATGCCTCCAAATGGTATTTATTTCACTTCCCGGGGTGAAGAAACCCTTTTTGAGAACTCAGAGTGAGTAAATTGGCCATTTTCTTGCACTTTTAAAAATTCCATTAATCTTGTGTTTTGGGCCCCTGGAAGCATGAAAATCACTTTAAACATGCTAATTTTAGCTCTAACACTGATGATCCACCTACAAATGTGAACTGACGTTCAAAAATAAAACATTTGAAAACGGACCATTTTCCACATTTCTGAAGCATGACGTAATGGGGGGGTGTTATCTCTTTTGTCGAAAATCAGCCGTTTTTGCTTGAACATTAAATGCCTCCAAATGGTATTTAATTAACTTCCCGGGGTGAAGAAACCCTTTTTGAGAACTCAGAGTGAGTAAATTGGCCATTTTCATGCACTTTTAACCATTCCATAAATCTTGTGTTTTGGGCCCCTGGAAGCATGAAAATCACTTTAAACATGCTAATTTTAGCTCTAACACTGATGATCCACCTACAAATGTGAACTGACGTTCAAAAATAAAACATTTGAAAACGGACCATTTTCCACATTTCTGAAGCATGACGTAATGGGGGGGTGTTATCTCTTTTGTCGAAAATCAGCCGTTTTTGCTCGAACATTAAATGCCTCCAAATGGTATTTAATTAACTTCCCGGGGTGAAGAAACCCTTTTTGAGAACTCAGAGTGAGTAAATTGGCCATTTTCATGCACTTTTAACCATTCCATACATCTTGTGTTTTGGGCCCCTGGAAGCATGAAAATCACTTTAAACATGCTAATTTTAGCTCTAACACTGATGATCCACCTACAAATGTGAACTGACGTTCAAAAATAAAACATTTGAAAACGGACCATTTTCCACATTTCTGAAGCATGACGTAATGGGGGGGTGTTATCTCTTTTGTCGAAAATCAGCCGTTTTTGCTCGAACATTAAATGCCTCCAAATGGTATTTAATTAACTTCCCGGGGTGAAGAAACCCTTTTTGAGAACTCAGAGTGAGTAAATTGGCCATTTTCATGCACTTTTAACCATTTCATAAATCTTGTGTTTTGGGCCCCTGGAAGCATGAAAATCACTTTAAACATGCTAATTTTAGCTCTAACACTGATGATCCACCTACAAATGTGAACTGACGTTCAAAAATAAAACATTTGAAAACGGACCATTTTCCACATTTCTGAAGCATGACGTAATGGGGGGGTGTTATCTCTTTTGTCGAAAATCAGCCGTTTTTGCTCGAACATTAAATGCCTCCAAATGGTATTTAATTAACTTCCCGAGCCCCTGGAAGCATGAAAATCACTTTAAACATGCTAATTTTAGCTCTAACACTGATGATCCACCTACAAATGTGAACTGACGTTCAAAAATAAAACATTTGAAAACGGACCATTTTCCACATTTCTAAAGCATGACGTAATGGGGGGGTGTTATCTCTTTTGTCGAAAATCAGCCGTTTTTGCTCGAACATTAAATGCCTCCAAATGGTATTTATTTCACTTCCCGGGGTGAAGAAACCCTTTTTGAGAACTCAGAGTGAGTAAATTGGCCATTTTCATGCACTTTTAACCATTCCATTAATCTTGTGTTTTGGGCCCCTGGAAGCATGAAAATCACTTTAAACATGCTAATTTTAGCTCTAACACTGATGATCCACCTACAAATGTGAACTGACGTTCAAAAATAAAACATTTGAAAACGGACCATTTTCCACATTTCTGAAGCATGACGTAATGGGGGGGTGTTATCTCTTTTGTCGAAAATCAGCCGTTTTTGCTCGAACATTAAATGCCTCCAAATGGTATTTAATTAACTTCCCGAGCCCCTGGAAGCATGAAAATCACTTTAAACATGCTAATTTTAGCTCTAACACTGATGATCCACCTACAAATGTGAACTGACGTTCAAAAATAAAACATTTGAAAACGGACCATTTTCCACATTTCTGAAGCATGACGTAATGGGGGGGTGTTATCTCTTTTGTCGAAAATCAGCCGTTTTTGCTCGAACATTAAATGCCTCCAAATGGTATTTAATTAACTTCCCGAGCCCCTGGAAGCATGAAAATCACTTTAAACATGCTAATTTTAGCTCTAACACTGATGATCCACCTACAAATTTGAACTGACGTTCAAAAATAAAACATTTGAAAACGGACCATTTTCCACATTTCTGAAGCATGACGTAATGGGGGGGTGTTATCTCTTTTGTCGAAAATCAGCCGTTTTTGCTCGAACATTAAATGCCTCCAAATGGTATTTAATTAACTTCCCGGGGTGAAGAAACCCTTTTTGAGAACTCAGAGTGAGTAAATTGGCCATTTTCATGCACTTTTAACCATTCCATAAATCTTGTGTTTTGGGCCCCTGGAAGCATGAAAATCACTTTAAACATGCTAATTTTAGCTCTAACACTGATGATCCACCTACAAATGTGAACTGACGTTCAAAAATAAAACATTTGAAAACGGACCATTTTCCACATTTCTGAAGCATGACGTAATGGGGGGGTGTTATCTCTTTTGTCGAAAATCAGCCGTTTTTGCTCGAACATTAAATGCCTCTAAATGGTATTTAATTAACTTCCCGAGCCCCTGGAAGCATGAAAATCACTTTAAACATGCTAATTTTAGCTCTAACACTGATGATCCACCTACAAATGTGAACTGACGTTCAAAAATAAAACATTTGAAAACGGACCATTTTCCACATTTCTAAAGCATGACGTAATGGGGGGGTGTTATCTCTTTTGTCGAAAATCAGCCGTTTTTGCTCGAACATTAAATGCCTCCAAATGGTATTTATTTCACTTCCCGGGGTGAAGAAACCCTTTTTGAGAACTCAGAGTGAGTAAATTGGCCATTTTCATGCACTTTTAACCATTCCATTAATCTTGTGTTTTGGGCCCCTGGAAGCATGAAAATCACTTTAAACATGCTAATTTTAGCTCTAACACTGATGATCCACCTACAAATGTGAACTGACGTTCAAAAATAAAACATTTGAAAACGGACCATTTTCCACATTTCTGAAGCATGACGTAATGGGGGGGTGTTATCTCTTTTGTCGAAAATCAGCCGTTTTTGCTCGAACATTAAATGCCTCCAAATGGTATTTAATTAACTTCCCGGGGTGAAGAAACCCTTTTTGAGAACTCAGAGTGAGTAAATTGGCCATTTTCATGCACTTTTAACCATTTCATAAATCTTGTGTTTTGGGCCCCTGGAAGCATGAAAATCACTTTAAACATGCTAATTTTAGCTCTAACACTGATGATCCACCTACAAATGTGAACTGACGTTCAAAAATAAAACATTTGAAAACGGACCATTTTCCACATTTCTGAAGCATGACGTAATGGGGGGGTGTTATCTCTTTTGTCGAAAATCAGCCGTTTTTGCTCGAACATTAAATGCCTCCAAATGGTATTTAATTAACTTCCCGAGCCCCTGGAAGCATGAAAATCACTTTAAACATGCTAATTTTAGCTCTAACACTGATGATCCACCTACAAATGTGAACTGACGTTCAAAAATAAAACATTTGAAAACGGACCATTTTCCACATTTCTAAAGCATGACGTAATGGGGGGGTGTTATCTCTTTTGTCGAAAATCAGCCGTTTTTGCTCGAACATTAAATGCCTCCAAATGGTATTTAATTAACTTCCCGGGGTGAAGAAACCCTTTTTGAGAACTCAGAGTGAGTAAATTGGCCATTTTCATGCACTTTTAACCATTTCATAAATCTTGTGTTTTGGGCCCCTGGAAGCATGAAAATCACTTTAAACATGCTAATTTTAGCTCTAACACTGATGATCCACCTACAAATGTGAACTGACGTTCAAAAATAAAACATTTGAAAACGGACCATTTTCCACATTTCTGAAGCATGACGTAATGGGGGGGTGTTATCTCTTTTGTCGAAAATCAGCCGTTTTTGCTCGAACATTAAATGCCTCCAAATGGTATTTAATTAACTTCCCGAGCCCCTGGAAGCATGAAAATCACTTTAAACATGCTAATTTTAGCTCTAACACTGATGATCCACCTACAAATGTGAACTGACGTTCAAAAATAAAACATTTGAAAACGGACCATTTTCCACATTTCTAAAGCATGACGTAATGGGGGGGTGTTATCTCTTTTGTCGAAAATCAGCCGTTTTTGCTCGAACATTAAATGCCTCCAAATGGTATTTATTTCACTTCCCGGGGTGAAGAAACCCTTTTTGAGAACTCAGAGTGAGTAAATTGGCCATTTTCATGCACTTTTAACCATTCCATTAATCTTGTGTTTTGGGCCCCTGGAAGCATGAAAATCACTTTAAACATGCTAATTTTAGCTCTAACACTGATGATCCACCTACAAATGTGAACTGACGTTCAAAAATAAAACATTTGAAAACGGACCATTTTCCACATTTCTGAAGCATGACGTAATGGGGGGGTGTTATCTCTTTTGTCGAAAATCAGCCGTTTTTGCTCGAACATTAAATGCCTCCAAATGGTATTTAATTAACTTCCCGAGCCCCTGGAAGCATGAAAATCACTTTAAACATGCTAATTTTAGCTCTAACACTGATGATCCACCTACAAATGTGAACTGACGTTCAAAAATAAAACATTTGAAAACGGACCATTTTCCACATTTCTGAAGCATGACGTAATGGGGGGGTGTTATCTCTTTTGTCGAAAATCAGCCGTTTTTGCTCGAACATTAAATGCCTCCAAATGGTATTTAATTAACTTCCCGAGCCCCTGGAAGCATGAAAATCACTTTAAACATGCTAATTTTAGCTCTAACACTGATGATCCACCTACAAATTTGAACTGACGTTCAAAAATAAAACATTTGAAAACGGACCATTTTCCACATTTCTGAAGCATGACGTAATGGGGGGGTGTTATCTCTTTTGTCGAAAATCAGCCGTTTTTGCTCGAACATTAAATGCCTCCAAATGGTATTTAATTAACTTCCCGGGGTGAAGAAACCCTTTTTGAGAACTCAGAGTGAGTAAATTGGCCATTTTCATGCACTTTTAACCATTCCATAAATCTTGTGTTTTGGGCCCCTGGAAGCATGAAAATCACTTTAAACATGCTAATTTTAGCTCTAACACTGATGATCCACCTACAAATGTGAACTGACGTTCAAAAATAAAACATTTGAAAACGGACCATTTTCCACATTTCTGAAGCATGACGTAATGGGGGGGTGTTATCTCTTTTGTCGAAAATCAGCCGTTTTTGCTCGAACATTAAATGCCTCCAAATGGTATTTAATTAACTTCCCGAGCCCCTGGAAGCATGAAAATCACTTTAAACATGCTAATTTTAGCTCTAACACTGATGATCCACCTACAAATGTGAACTGACGTTCAAAAATAAAACATTTGAAAACGGACCATTTTCCACATTTCTAAAGCATGACGTAATGGGGGGGTGTTATCTCTTTTGTCGAAAATCAGCCGTTTTTGCTCGAACATTAAATGCCTCCAAATGGTATTTATTTCACTTCCCGGGGTGAAGAAACCCTTTTTGAGAACTCAGAGTGAGTAAATTGGCCATTTTCATGCACTTTTAACCATTCCATTAATCTTGTGTTTTGGGCCCCTGGAAGCATGAAAATCACTTTAAACATGCTAATTTTAGCTCTAACACTGATGATCCACCTACAAATGTGAACTGACGTTCAAAAATAAAACATTTGAAAACTGACCATTTTCCACATTTCTGAAGCATGACGTAATGGGGGGGTGTTATCTCTTTTGTCGAAAATCAGCCGTTTTTGCTCGAACATTAAATGCCTCCAAATGGTATTTATTTCACTTCCCGAGCCCCTGGAAGCATGAAAATCACTTTAAACATGCTAATTTTAGCTCTAACACTGATGATCCACCTACAAATGTGAACTGACGTTCAAAAATAAAACATTTGAAAACGGACCTTTTTCCACATTTCTGAAGCATGACGTAATGGGGGGGTGTTATCTCTTTTGTCGAAAATCAGCCGTTTTTGCTCGAACATTAAATGCCTCCAAATGGTATTTAATTAACTTCCCGGGGTGAAGAAACCCTTTTTGAGAACTCAGAGTGAGTAAATTGGCCATTTTCATGCACTTTTAACCATTCCATAAATCTTGTGTTTTGGGCCCCTGGAAGCATGAAAATCACTTTAAACATGCTAATTTTAGCTCTAACACTGATGATCCACCTACAAATGTGAACTGACGTTCAAAAATAAAACATTTGAAAACGGACCATTTTCCACATTTCTGAAGCATGACGTAATGGGGGGGTGTTATCTCTTTTGTCGAAAATCAGCCGTTTTTGCTCGAACATTAAATGCCTCCAAATGGTATTTAATTAACTTCCCGGGGTGAAGAAACCCTTTTTGAGAACTCAGAGTGAGTAAATTGGCCATTTTCATGCACTTTTAACCATTCCATAAATCTTGTGTTTTGGGCCCCTGGAAGCATGAAAATCACTTTAAACATGCTAATTTTAGCTCTAACACTGATGATCCACCTACAAATTTGAACTGACGTTCAAAAATAAAACATTTGAAAACGGACCATTTTCCACATTTCTGAAGCATGACGTAATGGGGGGGTGTTATCTCTTTTGTCGAAAATCAGCCGTTTTTGCTCGAACATTAAATGCCTCCAAATGGTATTTATTTCACTTCCCGGGGTGAAGAAACCCTTTTTGAGAACTCAGAGTGAGTAAATTGGCCATTTTCATGCACTTTTAACCATTCCATTAATCTTGTGTTTTGGGCCCCTGGAAGCATGAAAATCACTTTAAACATGCTAATTTTAGCTCTAACACTGATGATCCACCTACAAATGTGAACTGACGTTCAAAAATAAAACATTTGAAAACAGACCATTTTCCACATTTCTGAAGCATGACGTAATGGGGGGGTGTTATCTCTTTTGTCGAAAATCAGCCGTTTTTGCTCGAACATTAAATGCCTCCAAATGGTATTTAATTAACTTCCCGAGCCCCTGGAAGCATGAAAATCACTTTAAACATGCTAATTTTAGCTCTAACACTGATGATCCACCTACAAATTTGAACTGACGTTCAAAAATAAAACATTTGAAAACGGACCATTTTCCACATTTCTGAAGCATGACGTAATGGGGGGGTGTTATCTCTTTTGTCGAAAATCAGCCGTTTTTGCTCGAACATTAAATGCCTCCAAATGGTATTTAATTAACTTCCCGGGGTGAAGAAACCCTTTTTGAGAACTCAGAGTGAGTAAATTGGCCATTTTCATGCACTTTTAACCATTCCATAAATCTTGTGTTTTGGGCCCCTGGAAGCATGAAAATCACTTTAAACATGCTAATTTTAGCTCTAACACTGATGATCCACCTACAAATGTGAACTGACGTTCAAAAATAAAACATTTGAAAACGGACCATTTTCCACATTTCTGAAGCATGACGTAATGGGGGGTGTTATCTCTTTTGTCGAAAATCAGCCGTTTTTGCTCGAACATTAAATGCCTCCAAATGGTATTTAATTAACTTCCCGAGCCCCTGGAAGCATGAAAATCACTTTAAACATGCTAATTTTAGCTCTAACACTGATGATCCACCTACAAATGTGAACTGACGTTCAAAAATAAAACATTTGAAAACGGACCATTTTCCACATTTCTAAAGCATGACGTAATGGGGGGGTGTTATCTCTTTTGTCGAAAATCAGCCGTTTTTGCTCGAACATTAAATGCCTCCAAATGGTATTTATTTCACTTCCCGGGGTGAAGAAACCCTTTTTGAGAACTCAGAGTGAGTAAATTGGCCATTTTCATGCACTTTTAACCATTCCATTAATCTTGTGTTTTGGGCCCCTGGAAGCATGAAAATCACTTTAAACATGCTAATTTTAGCTCTAACACTGATGATCCACCTACAAATGTGAACTGACGTTCAAAAATAAAACATTTGAAAACGGACCATTTTCCACATTTCTGAAGCATGACGTAATGGGGGGGTGTTATCTCTTTTGTCGAAAATCAGCCGTTTTTGCTCGAACATTAAATGCCTCCAAATGGTATTTAATTAACTTCCCGAGCCCCTGGAAGCATGAAAATCACTTTAAACATGCTAATTTTAGCTCTAACACTGATGATCCACCTACAAATGTGAACTGACGTTCAAAAATAAAACATTTGAAAACGGACCATTTTCCACATTTCTGAAGCATGACGTAATGGGGGGGTGTTATCTCTTTTGTCGAAAATCAGCCGTTTTTGCTCGAACATTAAATGCCTCCAAATGGTATTTATTTCACTTCCCGGGGTGAAGAAACCCTTTTTGAGAACTCAGAGTGAGTAAATTGGCCATTTTCATGCACTTTTAACCATTCCATAAATCTTGTGTTTTGGGCCCCTGGAAGCATGAAAATCACTTTAAACATGCTAATTTTAGCTCTAACACTGATGATCCACCTACAAATGTGAACTGACGTTCAAAAATAAAACATTTGAAAACGGACCATTTTCCACATTTCTGAAGCATGACGTAATGGGGGGGTGTTATCTCTTTTGTCGAAAATCAGCCGTTTTTGCTCGAACATTAAATGCCTCCAAATGGTATTTAATTAACTTCCCGGGGTGAAGAAACCCTTTTTGAGAACTCAGAGTGAGTAAATTGGCCATTTTCATGCACTTTTAACCATTCCATAAATCTTGTGTTTTGGGCCCCTGGAAGCATGAAAATCACTTTAAACATGCTAATTTTAGCTCTAACACTGATGATCCACCTACAAATGTGAACTGACGTTCAAAAATAAAACATTTGAAAACGGACCATTTTCCACATTTCTGAAGCATGACGTAATAGGGGGGTGTTATCTCTTTTGTCGAAAATCAGCCGTTTTTGCTCGAACATTAAATGCCTCCAAATGGTATTTAATTAACTTCCCGAGCCCCTGGAAGCATGAAAATCACTTTAAACATGCTAATTTTAGCTCTAACACTGATGATCCACCTACAAATTTGAACTGACGTTCAAAAATAAAACATTTGAAAACGGACCATTTTCCACATTTCTGAAGCATGACGTAATGGGGGGGTGTTATCTCTTTTGTCGAAAATCAGCCGTTTTTGCTCGAACATTAAATGCCTCCAAATGGTATTTAATTAACTTCCCGGGGTGAAGAAACCCTTTTTGAGAACTCAGAGTGAGTAAATTGGCCATTTTCATGCACTTTTAACCATTCCATAAATCTTGTGTTTTGGGCCCCTGGAAGCATGAAAATCACTTTAAACATGCTAATTTTAGCTCTAACACTGATGATCCACCTACAAATGTGAACTGACGTTCAAAAATAAAACATTTGAAAACGGACCATTTTCCACATTTCTGAAGCATGACGTAATGGGGGGGTGTTATCTCTTTTGTCGAAAATCAGCCGTTTTTGCTCGAACATTAAATGCCTCCAAATGGTATTTAATTAACTTCCCGAGCCCCTGGAAGCATGAAAATCACTTTAAACATGCTAATTTTAGCTCTAACACTGATGATCCACCTACAAATGTGAACTGACGTTCAAAAATAAAACATTTGAAAACGGACCATTTTCCACATTTCTGAAGCATGACGTAATGGGGGGGTGTTATCTCTTTTGTCGAAAATCAGCCGTTTTTGCTCGAACATTAAATGCCTCCAAATGGTATTTATTTCACTTCCCGGGGTGAAGAAACCCTTTTTGAGAACTCAGAGGGAGTAAATTGGCCATTTTCATGCACTTTTAACCATTCCATTAATCTTGTGTTTTGGGCCCCTGGAAGCATGAAAATCACTTTAAACATGCTAATTTTAGCTCTAACACTGATGATCCACCTACAAATGTGAACTGACGTTCAAAAATAAAACATTTGAAAACGGACCATTTTCCACATTTCTGAAGCATGACGTAATTGGGGGGTGTTATCTCTTTTGTCGAAAATCAGCCGTTTTTGCTCGAACATTAAATGCCTCCAAATGGTATTTATTTCACTTCCCGAGCCCCTGGAAGCATGAAAATCACTTTAAACATGCTAATTTTAGCTCTAACACTGATGATCCACCTACAAATGTGAACTGACGTTCAAAAATAAAACATTTGAAAACGGACCATTTTCCACATTTCTGAAGCATGACGTAATGGGGGGGTGTTATCTCTTTTGTCGAAAATCTCGCCGTTTTTGCTCGAACATTAAATGCCTCCAAATGGTATTTATTTCACTTCCCGGGGTGAAGAAACCCTTTTTGAGAACTCAGAGTGAGTAAATTGGCCATTTTCATGCACTTTTAACCATTCCATTAATCTTGTGTTTTGGGCCCCTGGAAGCATGAAAATCACTTTAAACATGCTAATTTTAGCTCTAACACTGATGATCCACCTACAAATGTGAACTGACGTTCAAAAATAAAACATTTGAAAACGGACCATTTTCCACATTTCTGAAGCATGACGTAATGGGGGGGTGTTATCTCTTTTGTCGAAAATCAGCCGTTTTTGCTCGAACATTAAATGCCTCCAAATGGTATTTAATTAACTTCCCGAGCCCCTGGAAGCATGAAAATCACTTTAAACATGCTAATTTTAGCTCTAACACTGATGATCCACCTACAAATGTGAACTGACGTTCAAAAATAAAACATTTGAAAACTGACCATTTTCCACATTTCTGAAGCATGACGTAATGGGGGGGTGTTATCTCTTTTGTCGAAAATCAGCCGTTTTTGCTCGAACATTAAATGCCTCCAAATGGTATTTATTTCACTTCCCGAGCCCCTGGAAGCATGAAAATCACTTTAAACATGCTAATTTTAGCTCTAACACTGATGATCCACCTACAAATGTGAACTGACGTTCAAAAATAAAACATTTGAAAACGGACCATTTTCCACATTTCTGAAGCATGACGTAATGGGGGGGTGTTATCTCTTTTGTCGAAAATCAGCCGTTTTTGCTCGAACATTAAATGCCTCCAAATGGTATTTAATTAACTTCCCGGGGTGAAGAAACCCTTTTTGAGAACTCAGAGTGAGTAAATTGGCCATTTTCATGCACTTTTAACCATTCCATAAATCTTGTGTTTTGGGCCCCTGGAAGCATGAAAATCACTTTAAACATGCTAATTTTAGCTCTAACACTGATGATCCACCTACAAATGTGAACTGACGTTCAAAAATAAAACATTTGAAAACGGACCATTTTCCACATTTCTGAAGCATGACGTAATGGGGGGGTGTTATCTCTTTTGTCGAAAATCAGCCGTTTTTGCTCGAACATTAAATGCCTCCAAATGGTATTTAATTAACTTCCCGGGGTGAAGAAACCCTTTTTGAGAACTCAGAGTGAGTAAATTGGCCATTTTCATGCACTTTTAACCATTCCATAAATCTTGTGTTTTGGGCCCCTGGAAGCATGAAAATCACTTTAAACATGCTAATTTTAGCTCTAACACTGATGATCCACCTACAAATGTGAACTGACGTTCAAAAATAAAACATTTGAAAACGGACCATTTTCCACATTTCTGAAGCATGACGTAATGGGGGGGTGTTATCTCTTTTGTCGAAAATCAGCCGTTTTTGCTCGAACATTAAATGCCTCCAAATGGTATTTAATTAACTTCCCGAGCCCCTGGAAGCATGAAAATCACTTTAAACATGCTAATTTTAGCTCTAACACTGATGATCCACCTACAAATTCGAACTGACGTTCAAAAATAAAACATTTGAAAACGGACCATTTTCCACATTTCTGAAGCATGACGTAATGGGTGGGTGTTATCTCTTTTGTCGAAAATCAGCCGTTTTTGCTCGAACATTAAATGCCTCCAAATGGTATTTATTTCACTTCCCGGGGTGAAGAAACCCTTTTTGAGAACTCAGAGTGAGTAAATTGGCCATTTTCTTGCACTTTTAAAAATTCCATTAATCTTGTGTTTTGGGCCCCTGGAAGCATGAAAATCACTTTAAACATGCTAATTTTAGCTCTAACACTGATGATCCACCTACAAATGTGAACTGACGTTCAAAAATAAAACATTTGAAAACGGACCATTTTCCACATTTCTGAAGCATGACGTAATGGGGGGGTGTTATCTCTTTTGTCGAAAATCAGCCGTTTTTGCTTGAACATTAAATGCCTCCAAATGGTATTTAATTAACTTCCCGGGGTGAAGAAACCCTTTTTGAGAACTCAGAGTGAGTAAATTGGCCATTTTCATGCACTTTTAACCATTCCATAAATCTTGTGTTTTGGGCCCCTGGAAGCATGAAAATCACTTTAAACATGCTAATTTTAGCTCTAACACTGATGATCCACCTACAAATGTGAACTGACGTTCAAAAATAAAACATTTGAAAACGGACCATTTTCCACATTTCTGAAGCATGACGTAATGGGGGGGTGTTATCTCTTTTGTCGAAAATCAGCCGTTTTTGCTCGAACATTAAATGCCTCCAAATGGTATTTAATTAACTTCCCGGGGTGAAGAAACCCTTTTTGAGAACTCAGAGTGAGTAAATTGGCCATTTTCATGCACTTTTAACCATTCCATAAATCTTGTGTTTTGGGCCCCTGGAAGCATGAAAATCACTTTAAACATGCTAATTTTAGCTCTAACACTGATGATCCACCTACAAATGTGAACTGACGTTCAAAAATAAAACATTTGAAAACGGACCATTTTCCACATTTCTGAAGCATGACGTAATGGGGGGGTGTTATCTCTTTTGTCGAAAATCAGCCGTTTTTGCTCGAACATTAAATGCCTCCAAATGGTATTTAATTAACTTCCCGAGCCCCTGGAAGCATGAAAATCACTTTAAACATGCTAATTTTAGCTCTAACACTGATGATCCACCTACAAATTTGAACTGACGTTCAAAAATAAAACATTTGAAAACGGACCATTTTCCACATTTCTGAAGCATGACGTAATGGGGGGGTGTTATCTCTTTTGTCGAAAATCAGCCGTTTTTGCTCGAACATTAAATGCCTCCAAATGGTATTTAATTAACTTCCCGGGGTGAAGAAACCCTTTTTGAGAACTCAGAGTGAGTAAATTGGCCATTTTCATGCACTTTTAACCATTTCATAAATCTTGTGTTTTGGGCCCCTGGAAGCATGAAAATCACTTTAAACATGCTAATTTTAGCTCTAACACTGATGATCCACCTACAAATGTGAACTGACGTTCAAAAATAAAACATTTGAAAACGGACCATTTTCCACATTTCTGAAGCATGACGTAATGGGGGGGTGTTATCTCTTTTGTCGAAAATCAGCCGTTTTTGCTCGAACATTAAATGCCTCCAAATGGTATTTAATTAACTTCCCGAGCCCCTGGAAGCATGAAAATCACTTTAAACATGCTAATTTTAGCTCTAACACTGATGATCCACCTACAAATGTGAACTGACGTTCAAAAATAAAACATTTGAAAACGGACCATTTTCCACATTTCTAAAGCATGACGTAATGGGGGGGTGTTATCTCTTTTGTCGAAAATCAGCCGTTTTTGCTCGAACATTAAATGCCTCCAAATGGTATTTATTTCACTTCCCGGGGTGAAGAAACCCTTTTTGAGAACTCAGAGTGAGTAAATTGGCCATTTTCATGCACTTTTAACCATTCCATTAATCTTGTGTTTTGGGCCCCTGGAAGCATGAAAATCACTTTAAACATGCTAATTTTAGCTCTAACACTGATGATCCACCTACAAATGTGAACTGACGTTCAAAAATAAAACATTTGAAAACGGACCATTTTCCACATTTCTGAAGCATGACGTAATGGGGGGGTGTTATCTCTTTTGTCGAAAATCAGCCGTTTTTGCTCGAACATTAAATGCCTCCAAATGGTATTTAATTAACTTCCCGAGCCCCTGGAAGCATGAAAATCACTTTAAACATGCTAATTTTAGCTCTAACACTGATGATCCACCTACAAATGTGAACTGACGTTCAAAAATAAAACATTTGAAAACGGACCATTTTCCACATTTCTGAAGCATGACGTAATGGGGGGGGTGTTATCTCTTTTGTCGAAAATCAGCCGTTTTTGCTCGAACATTAAATGCCTCCAAATGGTATTTAATTAACTTCCCGAGCCCCTGGAAGCATGAAAATCACTTTAAACATGCTAATTTTAGCTCTAACACTGATGATCCACCTACAAATTTGAACTGACGTTCAAAAATAAAACATTTGAAAACGGACCATTTTCCACATTTCTGAAGCATGACGTAATGGGGGGTGTTATCTCTTTTGTCGAAAATCAGCCGTTTTTGCTCGAACATTAAATGCCTCCAAATGGTATTTAATTAACTTCCCGGGGTGAAGAAACCCTTTTTGAGAACTCAGAGTGAGTAAATTGGCCATTTTCATGCACTTTTAACCATTCCATAAATCTTGTGTTTTGGGCCCCTGGAAGCATGAAAATCACTTTAAACATGCTAATTTTAGCTCTAACACTGATGATCCACCTACAAATGTGAACTGACGTTCAAAAATAAAACATTTGAAAACGGACCATTTTCCACATTTCTGAAGCATGACGTAATGGGGGGGTGTTATCTCTTTTGTCGAAAATCAGCCGTTTTTGCTCGAACATTAAATGCCTCCAAATGGTATTTAATTAACTTCCCGAGCCCCTGGAAGCATGAAAATCACTTTAAACATGCTAATTTTAGCTCTAACACTGATGATCCACCTACAAATGTGAACTGACGTTCAAAAATAAAACATTTGAAAACGGACCATTTTCCACATTTCTAAAGCATGACGTAATGGGGGGGTGTTATCTCTTTTGTCGAAAATCAGCCGTTTTTGCTCGAACATTAAATGCCTCCAAATGGTATTTATTTCACTTCCCGGGGTGAAGAAACCCTTTTTGAGAACTCAGAGTGAGTAAATTGGCCATTTTCATGCACTTTTAACCATTCCATTAATCTTGTGTTTTGGGCCCCTGGAAGCATGAAAATCACTTTAAACATGCTAATTTTAGCTCTAACACTGATGATCCACCTACAAATGTGAACTGACGTTCAAAAATAAAACATTTGAAAACGGACCATTTTCCACATTTCTGAAGCATGACGTAATGGGGGGGTGTTATCTCTTTTGTCGAAAATCAGCCGTTTTTGCTCGAACATTAAATGCCTCCAAATGGTATTTAATTAACTTCCCGAGCCCCTGGAAGCATGAAAATCACTTTAAACATGCTAATTTTAGCTCTAACACTGATGATCCACCTACAAATGTGAACTGACGTTCAAAAATAAAACATTTGAAAACTGACCATTTTCCACATTTCTGAAGCATGACGTAATGGGGGGGTGTTATCTCTTTTGTCGAAAATCAGCCGTTTTTGCTCGAACATTAAATGCCTCCAAATGGTATTTATTTCACTTCCCGAGCCCCTGGAAGCATGAAAATCACTTTAAACATGCTAATTTTAGCTCTAACACTGATGATCCACCTACAAATGTGAACTGACGTTCAAAAATAAAACATTTGAAAACGGACCATTTTCCACATTTCTGAAGCATGACGTAATGGGGGGGTGTTATCTCTTTTGTCGAAAATCAGCCGTTTTTGCTCGAACATTAAATGCCTCCAAATGGTATTTAATTAACTTCCCGGGGTGAAGAAACCCTTTTTGAGAACTCAGAGTGAGTAAATTGGCCATTTTCATGCACTTTTAACCATTCCATAAATCTTGTGTTTTGGGCCCCTGGAAGCATGAAAATCACTTTAAACATGCTAATTTTAGCTCTAACACTGATGATCCACCTACAAATGTGAACTGACGTTCAAAAATAAAACATTTGAAAACGGACCATTTTCCACATTTCTGAAGCATGACGTAATGGGGGGGTGTTATCTCTTTTGTCGAAAATCAGCCGTTTTTGCTCGAACATTAAATGCCTCCAAATGGTATTTAATTAACTTCCCGGGGTGAAGAAACCCTTTTTGAGAACTCAGAGTGAGTAAATTGGCCATTTTCATGCACTTTTAACCATTCCATAAATCTTGTGTTTTGGGCCCCTGGAAGCATGAAAATCACTTTAAACATGCTAATTTTAGCTCTAACACTGATGATCCACCTACAAATTTGAACTGACGTTCAAAAATAAAACATTTGAAAACGGACCATTTTCCACATTTCTGAAGCATGACGTAATGGGGGGGTGTTATCTCTTTTGTCGAAAATCAGCCGTTTTTGCTCGAACATTAAATGCCTCCAAATGGTATTTATTTCACTTCCCGGGGTGAAGAAACCCTTTTTGAGAACTCAGAGTGAGTAAATTGGCCATTTTCATGCACTTTTAACCATTCCATTAATCTTGTGTTTTGGGCCCCTGGAAGCATGAAAATCACTTTAAACATGCTAATTTTAGCTCTAACACTGATGATCCACCTACAAATGTGAACTGACGTTCAAAAATAAAACATTTGAAAACGGACCATTTTCCACATTTCTGAAGCATGACGTAATGGGGGGGTGTTATCTCTTTTGTCGAAAATCAGCCGTTTTTGCTCGAACATTAAATGCCTCCAAATGGTATTTAATTAACTTCCCGAGCCCCTGGAAGCATGAAAATCACTTTAAACATGCTAATTTTAGCTCTAACACTGATGATCCACCTACAAATGTGAACTGACGTTCAAAAATAAAACATTTGAAAACGGACCATTTTCCACATTTTTGAAGCATGACGTAATGGGGGGGTGTTATCTCTTTTGTCGAAAATCAGCCGTTTTTGCTCGAACATTAAATGCCTCCAAATGGTATTTAATTAACTTCCCGAGCCCCTGGAAGCATGAAAATCACTTTAAACATGCTAATTTTAGCTCTAACACTGATGATCCACCTACAAATTTGAACTGACGTTCAAAAATAAAACATTTGAAAACGGACCATTTTCCACATTTCTGAAGCATGACGTAATGGGGGGGTGTTATCTCTTTTGTCGAAAATCAGCCGTTTTTGCTCGAACATTAAATGCCTCCAAATGGTATTTAATTAACTTCCCGGGGTGAAGAAACCCTTTTTGAGAACTCAGAGTGAGTAAATTGGCCATTTTCATGCACTTTTAACCATTCCATAAATCTTGTGTTTTGGGCCCCTGGAAGCATGAAAATCACTTTAAACATGCTAATTTTAGCTCTAACACTGATGATCCACCTACAAATGTGAACTGACGTTCAAAAATAAAACATTTGAAAACGGACCATTTTCCACATTTCTGAAGCATGACGTAATGGGGGGGTGTTATCTCTTTTGTCGAAAATCAGCCGTTTTTGCTCGAACATTAAATGCCTCCAAATGGTATTTAATTAACTTCCCGAGCCCCTGGAAGCATGAAAATCACTTTAAACATGCTAATTTTAGCTCTAACACTGATGATCCACCTACAAATGTGAACTGACGTTCAAAAATAAAACATTTGAAAACGGACCATTTTCCACATTTCTAAAGCATGACGTAATGGGGGGGTGTTATCTCTTTTGTCGAAAATCAGCCGTTTTTGCTCGAACATTAAATGCCTCCAAATGGTATTTATTTCACTTCCCGGGGTGAAGAAACCCTTTTTGAGAACTCAGAGTGAGTAAATTGGCCATTTTCATGCACTTTTAACCATTCCATTAATCTTGTGTTTTGGGCCCCTGGAAGCATGAAAATCACTTTAAATATGCTAATTTTAGCTCTAACACTGATGATCCACCTACAAATGTGAACTGACGTTCAAAAATAAAACATTTGAAAACGGACCATTTTCCACATTTCTGAAGCATGACGTAATGGGGGGGTGTTATCTCTTTTGTCGAAAATCAGCCGTTTTTGCTCGAACATTAAATGCCTCCAAATGGTATTTAATTAACTTCCCGAGCCCCTGGAAGCATGAAAATCACTTTAAACATGCTAATTTTAGCTCTAACACTGATGATCCACCTACAAATGTGAACTGACGTTCAAAAATAAAACATTTGAAAACGGACCATTTTCCACATTTCTGAAGCATGACGTAATGGGGGGGTGTTATCTCTTTTGTCGAAAATCAGCCGTTTTTGCTCGAACATTAAATGCCTCCAAATGGTATTTATTTCACTTCCCGGGGTGAAGAAACCCTTTTTGAGAACTCAGAGTGAGTAAATTGGCCATTTTCATGCACTTTTAACCATTCCATAAATCTTGTGTTTTGGGCCCCTGGAAGCATGAAAATCACTTTAAACATGCTAATTTTAGCTCTAACACTGATGATCCACCTACAAATGTGAACTGACGTTCAAAAATAAAACATTTGAAAACGGACCATTTTCCACATTTCTGAAGCATGACGTAATGGGGGGGTGTTATCTCTTTTGTCGAAAATCAGCCGTTTTTGCTCGAACATTAAATGCCTCCAAATGGTATTTAATTAACTTCCCGGGGTGAAGAAACCCTTTTTGAGAACTCAGAGTGAGTAAATTGGCCATTTTCATGCACTTTTAACCATTCCATAAATCTTGTGTTTTGGGCCCCTGGAAGCATGAAAATCACTTTAAACATGCTAATTTTAGCTCTAACACTGATGATCCACCTACAAATGTGAACTGACGTTCAAAAATAAAACATTTGAAAACGGACCATTTTCCACATTTCTGAAGCATGACGTAATAGGGGGGTGTTATCTCTTTTGTCGAAAATCAGCCGTTTTTGCTCGAACATTAAATGCCTCCAAATGGTATTTAATTAACTTCCCGAGCCCCTGGAAGCATGAAAATCACTTTAAACATGCTAATTTTAGCTCTAACACTGATGATCCACCTACAAATTTGAACTGACGTTCAAAAATAAAACATTTGAAAACGGACCATTTTCCACATTTCTGAAGCATGACGTAATGGGGGGGTGTTATCTCTTTTGTCGAAAATCAGCCGTTTTTGCTCGAACATTAAATGCCTCCAAATGGTATTTAATTAACTTCCCGGGGTGAAGAAACCCTTTTTGAGAACTCAGAGTGAGTAAATTGGCCATTTTCATGCACTTTTAACCATTCCATAAATCTTGTGTTTTGGGCCCCTGGAAGCATGAAAATCACTTTAAACATGCTAATTTTAGCTCTAACACTGATGATCCACCTACAAATGTGAACTGACGTTCAAAAATAAAACATTTGAAAACGGACCATTTTCCACATTTCTGAAGCATGACGTAATGGGGGGGTGTTATCTCTTTTGTCGAAAATCAGCCGTTTTTGCTCGAACATTAAATGCCTCCAAATGGTATTTAATTAACTTCCCGAGCCCCTGGAAGCATGAAAATCACTTTAAACATGCTAATTTTAGCTCTAACACTGATGATCCACCTACAAATGTGAACTGACGTTCAAAAATAAAACATTTGAAAACGGACCATTTTCCACATTTCTGAAGCATGACGTAATGGGGGGGTGTTATCTCTTTTGTCGAAAATCAGCCGTTTTTGCTCGAACATTAAATGCCTCCAAATGGTATTTATTTCACTTCCCGGGGTGAAGAAACCCTTTTTGAGAACTCAGAGTGAGTAAATTGGCCATTTTCATGCACTTTTAACCATTCCATTAATCTTGTGTTTTGGGCCCCTGGAAGCATGAAAATCACTTTAAACATGCTAATTTTAGCTCTAACACTGATGATCCACCTACAAATGTGAACTGACGTTCAAAAATAAAACATTTGAAAACGGACCATTTTCCACATTTCTGAAGCATGACGTAATTGGGGGGTGTTATCTCTTTTGTCGAAAATCAGCCGTTTTTGCTCGAACATTAAATGCCTCCAAATGGTATTTATTTCACTTCCCGAGCCCCTGGAAGCATGAAAATCACTTTAAACATGCTAATTTTAGCTCTAACACTGATGATCCACCTACAAATGTGAACTGACGTTCAAAAATAAAACATTTGAAAACGGACCATTTTCCACATTTCTGAAGCATGACGTAATGGGGGGGTGTTATCTCTTTTGTCGAAAATCTCGCCGTTTTTGCTCGAACATTAAATGCCTCCAAATGGTATTTATTTCACTTCCCGGGGTGAAGAAACCCTTTTTGAGAACTCAGAGTGAGTAAATTGGCCATTTTCATGCACTTTTAACCATTCCATTAATCTTGTGTTTTGGGCCCCTGGAAGCATGAAAATCACTTTAAACATGCTAATTTTAGCTCTAACACTGATGATCCACCTACAAATGTGAACTGACGTTCAAAAATAAAACATTTGAAAACGGACCATTTTCCACATTTCTGAAGCATGACGTAATGGGGGGGTGTTATCTCTTTTGTCGAAAATCAGCCGTTTTTGCTCGAACATTAAATGCCTCCAAATGGTATTTAATTAACTTCCCGAGCCCCTGGAAGCATGAAAATCACTTTAAACATGCTAATTTTAGCTCTAACACTGATGATCCACCTACAAATGTGAACTGACGTTCAAAAATAAAACATTTGAAAACTGACCATTTTCCACATTTCTGAAGCATGACGTAATGGGGGGGTGTTATCTCTTTTGTCGAAAATCAGCCGTTTTTGCTCGAACATTAAATGCCTCCAAATGGTATTTATTTCACTTCCCGAGCCCCTGGAAGCATGAAAATCACTTTAAACATGCTAATTTTAGCTCTAACACTGATGATCCACCTACAAATGTGAACTGACGTTCAAAAATAAAACATTTGAAAACGGACCATTTTCCACATTTCTGAAGCATGACGTAATGGGGGGGTGTTATCTCTTTTGTCGAAAATCAGCCGTTTTTGCTCGAACATTAAATGCCTCCAAATGGTATTTAATTAACTTCCCGGGGTGAAGAAACCCTTTTTGAGAACTCAGAGTGAGTAAATTGGCCATTTTCATGCACTTTTAACCATTCCATAAATCTTGTGTTTTGGGCCCCTGGAAGCATGAAAATCACTTTAAACATGCTAATTTTAGCTCTAACACTGATGATCCACCTACAAATGTGAACTGACGTTCAAAAATAAAACATTTGAAAACGGACCATTTTCCACATTTCTGAAGCATGACGTAATGGGGGGGTGTTATCTCTTTTGTCGAAAATCAGCCGTTTTTGCTCGAACATTAAATGCCTCCAAATGGTATTTAATTAACTTCCCGGGGTGAAGAAACCCTTTTTGAGAACTCAGAGTGAGTAAATTGGCCATTTTCATGCACTTTTAACCATTCCATAAATCTTGTGTTTTGGGCCCCTGGAAGCATGAAAATCACTTTAAACATGCTAATTTTAGCTCTAACACTGATGATCCACCTACAAATTTGAACTGACGTTCAAAAATAAAACATTTGAAAACGGACCATTTTCCACATTTCTGAAGCATGACGTAATGGGGGGGTGTTATCTCTTTTGTCGAAAATCAGCCGTTTTTGCTCGAACATTAAATGCCTCCAAATGGTATTTAATTAACTTCCCGGGGTGAAGAAACCCTTTTTGAGAACTCAGAGTGAGTAAATTGGCCATTTTCATGCACTTTTAACCATTCAATTAATCTTGTGTTTTGGGCCCCTGGAAGCATGAAAATCACTTTAAACATGCTAATTTTAGCTCTAACACTGATGATCCACCTACAAATGTGAACTGACGTTCAAAAATAAAACATTTGAAAACGGACCATTTTCCACATATCTGAAGCATGACGTAATTGGGGGGTGTTATCTCTTTTGTCGAAAATCAGCCGTTTTTGCTCGAACATTAAATGCCTCCAAATGGTATTTATTTTACTTCCCGAGCCCCTGGAAGCATGAAAATCACTTTAAACATGCTAATTTCAGCTCTAACACTGATGATCCACCTACAAATGTGAACTGACGTTCAAAAATAAAACATTTGAAAACGGACCATTTTCCACATTTCTGAAGCATGACGTAATGGGGGGGTGTTATCTCTTTTGTCGAAAATCAGCCGTTTTTGCTCGAACATTACATGCCTCCAAATGGTATTTAATTAACTTCCCGAGCCCCTGAAAGCATGAAAATCACTTTAAACATGCTAATTTTAGCTCTAACACTGATGATCCACCTACAAATGTGAACTGACGTTCAAAAATAAAACATTTGAAAACGGACCATTTTCCACATTTCTGAAGCATGACGTAATGGGGGGGTGTTATCTCTTTTGTCGAAAATCAGCCGTTTTTGCTCGAACATTAAATGCCTCCAAATGGTATTTAATTAACTTCCCGAGCCCCTGGAAGCATGAAAATCACTTTAAACATGCTAATTTTAGCTCTAACACTGATGATCCACCTATAAATGTGAACTGACGTTCAAAAATAAAACATTTGAAAACGGACCATTTTCCACATTTCTGAAGCATGACGTAATGGGGGGGTGTTATCTCTTTTGTCGAAAATCAGCCGTTTTTGCTCGAACATTAAATGCCTCCAAATGGTATTTATTTCACTTCCCGAGCCCCTGGAAGCATGAAAATCACTTTAAACATGCTAATTTTAGCTCTAACACTGATGATCCACCTACAAATGTGAACTGACGTTCAAAAATAAAACATTTGAAAACGGACCATTTTCCACATTTCTGAAGCATGACGTAATGGGGGGGTGTTATCTCTTTTGTCGAAAATCAGCCGTTTTTGCTCGAACATTAAATGCCTCCAAATGGTATTTAATTAACTTCCCGAGCCCCTGGAAGCATGAAAATCACTTTAAACATGCTAATTTTAGCTCTAACACTGATGATCCACCTACAAATGTGAACTGACGTTCAAAAATAAAACATTTGAAAACGGACCATTTTCCACATTTCTGAAGCATGACGTAATGGGGGGGTGTTATCTCTTTTGTCGAAAATCAGCCGTTTTTGCTCGAACATTAAATGCCTCCAAATGGTATTTAATTAACTTCCCGGGGTGAAGAAACCCTTTTTGAGAACTCAGAGTGAGTAAATTGGCCATTTTCATGCACTTTTAACCATTCCATAAATCTTGTGTTTTGGGCCCCTGGAAGCATGAAAATCACTTTAAACATGCTAATTTTAGCTCTAACACTGATGATCCACCTACAAATGTGAACTGACGTTCAAAAATAAAACATTTGAAAACGGACCATTTTCCACATTTCTGAAGCATGACGTAATGGGGGGGTGTTATCTCTTTTGTCGAAAATCAGCCGTTTTTGCTCGAACATTAAATGCCTCCAAATGGTATTTATTTCACTTCCCGAGCCCCTGGAAGCATGAAAATCACTTTAAACATGCTAATTTTAGCTCTAACACTGATGATCCACCTACAAATGTGAACTGACGTTCAAAAATAAAACATTTGAAAACGGACCATTTTCCACATTTCTGAAGCATGACGTAATGGGGGGGTGTTATCTCTTTTGTCGAAAATCAGCCGTTTTTGCTCGAACATTAAATGCCTCCAAATGGTATTTAATTAACTTCCCGAGCCCCTGGAAGCATGAAAATCACTTTAAACATGCTAATTTTAGCTCTAACACTGATGATCCACCTACAAATGTGAACTGACGTTCAAAAATAAAACATTTGAAAACGGACCATTTTCCACATTTCTGAAGCATGACGTAATGGGGGGGTGTTATCTCTTTTGTCGAAAATCAGCCGTTTTTGCTCGAACATTAAATGCCTCCAAATGGTATTTATTTCACTTCCCGAGCCCCTGGAAGCATGAAAATCACTTTAAACATGCTAATTTTAGCTCTAACACTGATGATCCACCTACAAATGTGAACTGACGTTCAAAAATAAAACATTTGAAAACGGACCATTTTCCACATTTCTGAAGCATGACGTAATGGGGGGGTGTTATCTCTTTTGTCGAAAATCAGCCGTTTTTGCTCGAACATTAAATGCTTCCAAATGGTATTTAATTAACTTCCCGAGCCCCTGGAAGCATGAAAATCACTTTAAACATGCTAATTTTAGCTCTAACACTGATGATCCACCTACAAATGTGAACTGACGTTCAAAAAAAAACCATTTGAAAACGGACCATTTTCCACATTTCTGAAGCATGACGTAATGGGGGGGGTGTTATCTCTTTTGTCGAAAATCAGCCGTTTTTGCTCGAACATTAAATGCCTCCAAATGGTATTTAATTAACTTCCCGGGGTGAAGAAACCCTTTTTGAGAACTCAGAGTGAGTAAATTGGCCATTTTCATGCACTTTTAACCATTCCATAAATCTTGTGTTTTGGGCCCCTGGAAGCATGAAAATCACTTTAAACATGCTAATTTTAGCTCTAACACTGATGATCCACCTACAAATGTGAACTGACGTTCAAAAATAAAACATTTGAAAACGGACCATTTTCCACATTTCTGAAGCATGACGTAATGGGGGGGTGTTATCTCTTTTGTCGAAAATCAGCCGTTTTTGCTCGAACATTAAATGCCTCCAAATGGTATTTAATTAACTTCCCGAGCCCCTGGAAGCATGAAAATCACTTTAAACATGCTAATTTTAGCTCTAACACTGATGATCCACCTACAAATTTGAACTGACGTTCAAAAATAAAACATTTGAAAACGGACCATTTTCCACATTTCTGAAGCATGACGTAATGGGGGGGTGTTATCTCTTTTGTCGAAAATCAGCCGTTTTTGCTCGAACATTAAATGCCTCCAAATGGTATTTAACTAACTTCCCGGGGTGAAGAAACCCTTTTTGAGAACTCAGAGTGAGTAAATTGGCCATTTTCATGCACTTTTAACCATTCCATAAATCTTGTGTTTTGGGCCCCTGGAAGCATGAAAATCACTTTAAACATGCTAATTTTAGCTCTAACACTGATGATCCACCTACAAATGTGAACTGACGTTCAAAAATAAAACATTTGAAAACGGACCATTTTCCACATTTCTGAAGCATGACGTAATGGGGGGGTGTTATCTCTTTTGTCGAAAATCAGCCGTTTTTGCTCGAACATTAAATGCCTCCAAATGGTATTTAATTAACTTCCCGAGCCCCTGGAAGCATGTAAATCACTTTAAACATGCTAATTTTAGCTCTAACACTGATGATCCACCTACAAATGTGAACTGACGTTCAAAAATAAAACATTTGAAAACGGACCATTTTCCACATTTCTGAAGCATGACGTAATGGGGGGTGTTATCTCTTTTGTCGAAAATCAGCCGTTTTTGCTCGAACATTAAATGCCTCCAAATGGTATTTATTTCACTTCCCGGGCTGAAGAAACCCTTTTTGAGAACTCAGAGTGAGTAAATTGGCCATTTTCATGCACTTTTAACCATTCCATTAATCTTGTGTTTTGGGCCCCTGGAAGCATGAAAATCACTTTAAACATGCTAATTTTAGCTCTAACACTGATGATCCACCTACAAATGTGAACTGACGTTCAAAAATAAAACATTTGAAAACGGACCATTTTCCACATTTCTGAAGCATGACGTAATGGGGGGGTGTTATCTCTTTTGTCGAAAATCAGCCGTTTTTGCTCGAACATTAAATGCCTCCAAATGGTATTTAATTAACTTCCCGAGCCCCTGGAAGCATGAAAATCACTTTAAACATGCTAATTTTAGCTCTAACACTGATGATCCACCTACAAATGTGAACTGACGTTCAAAAATAAAACATTTGAAAACGGACCATTTTCCACATTTCTGAAGCATGACGTAATGGGGGGGTGTTATCTCTTTTGTCGAAAATCAGCCGTTTTTGCTCGAACATTAAATGCCTCCAAATGGTATTTATTTCACTTCCCGGGGTGAAGAAACCCTTTTTGAGAACTCAGAGTGAGTAAATTGGCCATTTTCATGCACTTTTAACCATTCCATTAATCTTGTGTTTTGGGCCCCCGGAAGCATGAAAATCACTTTAAACATGCTAATTTTAGCTCTAACACTGATGATCCACCTACAAATGTGAACTGACGTTCAAAAATAAAACATTTGAAAACGGACCATTTTCCACATTTCTGAAGCATGACGTAATGGGGGGGTGTTATCTCTTTTGTCGAAAATCAGCCGTTTTTGCTCGAACATTAAATGCCTCCAAATGGTATTTAATTAACTTCCCGGGGTGAAGAAACCCTTTTTGAGAACTCAGAGTGAGTAAATTGGCCATTTTCATGCACTTTTAACCATTCCATAAATCTTGTGTTTTGGGCCCCTGGAAGCATGAAAATCACTTTAAACATGCTAATTTTAGCTCTAACACTGATGATCCACCTACAAATGTGAACTGACGTTCAAAAATAAAACATTTGAAAACGGACCATTTTCCACATTTCTGAAGCATGACGTAATGGGGGGGTGTTATCTCTTTTGTCGAAAATCAGCCGTTTTTGCTCGAACATTAAATGCCTCCAAATGGTATTTAATTAACTTCCCGGGGTGAAGAAACCCTTTTTGAGAACTCAGAGTGAGTAAATTGGCCATTTTCATGCACTTTTAACCATTCCATAAATCTTGTGTTTTGGGCCCCTGGAAGCATGAAAATCACTTTAAACATGCTAATTTTAGCTCTAACACTGATGATCCACCTACAAATGTGAACTGACGTTCAAAAATAAAACATTTGAAAACGGACCATTTTCCACATTTCTGAAGCATGACGTAATGGGGGGGTCTTATCTCTTTTGTCGAAAATCAGCCGTTTTTGCTCGAACATTAAATGCCTGCAAATGGTATTTAATTAACTTCCCGAGCCCCTGGAAGCATGAAAATCACTTTAAACATGCTAATTTTAGCTCTAACACTGATGATCCACCTACAAATTTGAACTGACGTTCAAAAATAAAACATTTGAAAACGGACCATTTTCCACATTTCTGAAGCATGACGTAATGGGGGGGTGTTATCTCTTTTGTCGAAAATCAGCCGTTTTTGCTCGAACATTAAATGCCTCCAAATGGTATTTAATTAACTTCCCGGGGTGAAGAAACCCTTTTTGAGAACTCAGAGTGAGTAAATTGGCCATTTTCATGCACTTTTAACCATTCCATAAATCTTGTGTTTTGGGCCCCTGGAAGCATGAAAATCACTTTAAACATGCTAATTTTAGCTCTAACACTGATGATCCACCTATAAATGTGAACTGACGTTCAAAAATAAAACATTTGAAAACGGACCATTTTCCACATTTCTGAAGCATGACGTAATGGGGGGGTCTTATCTCTTTTGTCGAAAATCAGCCGTTTTTGCTCGAACATTAAATGCCTCCAAATGGTATTTAATTAACTTCCCGAGCCCCTGGAAGCATGAAAATCACTTTAAACATGCTAATTTTAGCTCTAACACTGATGATCCACCTACAAATGTGAACTGACGTTCAAAAATAAAACATTTGAAAACGGACCATTTTCCACATTTCTGAAGCATGACGTAATGGGGGGGTGTTATCTCTTTTGTCGAAAATCAGCCGTTTTTGCTCGAACATTAAATGCCTCCAAATGGTATTTATTTCACTTCCCGGGGTGAAGAAACCCTTTTTGAGAACTCAGAGTGAGTAAATTGGCCATTTTCATGCACTTTTAACCATTCCATTAATCTTGTGTTTTGGGCCCCTGGAAGCATGAAAATCACTTTAAACATGCTAATTTTAGCTCTAACACTGATGATCCACCTACAAATGTGAACTGACGTTCAAAAATAAAACATTTGAAAACGGACCATTTTCCACATTTCTGAAGCATGACGTAATGGGGGGGTGTTATCTCTTTTGTCGAAAATCAGCCGTTTTTGCTCGAACATTAAATGCCTCCAAATGGTATTTATTTTACTTCCCGAGCCCCTGGAAGCATGAAAATCACTTTAAACATGCTAATTTTAGCTCTAACACTGATGATCCACCTACAAATGTGAACTGACGTTCAAAAATAAAACATTTGAAAACGGACCATTTTCCAAATTTCTGAAGCATGACGTAATGGGGGGTTGTTATCTCTTTTGTCGAAAATCAGCCGTTTTTGCTCGAACATTAAATGCCTCCAAATGGTATTTAATTAACTTCCCGGGGTGAAGAAACCCTTTTTGAGAACTCAGAGTGAGTAAATTGGCCATTTTCATGCACTTTTAACCATTCCATAAATCTTGTGTTTTGGGCCCCTGGAAGCATGAAAATCACTTTAAACATGCTAATTTTAGCTCTAACACTGATGATCCACCTACAAATGTGAACTGACGTTCAAAAATAAAACATTTGAAAACGGACCATTTTCCACATTTCTGAAGCATGACGTAATGGGGGGGTGTTATCTCTTTTGTCGAAAATCAGCCGTTTTTGCTCGAACATTAAATGCCTCCAAATGGTATTTAATTAACTTCCCGAGGCCCTGGAAGCATGAAAATCACTTTAAACATGCTAATTTTAGCTCTAACACTGATGATCCACCTACAAATTTGAACTGACGTTCAAAAATAAAACATTTGAAAACGGACCATTTTCCACATTTCTGAAGCATGACGTAATGGGGGGGTGTTATCTCTTTTGTCGAAAATCAGCCGTTTTTGCTCGAACATTAAATGCCTCCAAATGGTATTTAATTAACTTCCCGGGGTGAAGAAACCCTTTTTGAGAACTCAGAGTGAGTAAATTGGCCATTTTCCTGCACTTTTAACCATTCCATAAATCTTGTGTTTTGGGCCCCTGGAAGCATGAAAATCACTTTAAACATGCTAATTTTAGCTCTAACACTGATGATCCACCTACAAATGTGAACTGACGTTCAAAAATAAAACATTTGAAAACGGACCATTTTCCACATTTCTGAAGCATGACGTAATGGGGGGGTGTTATCTCTTTTGTCGAAAATCAGCCGTTTTTGCTCGAACATTAAATGCCTCCAAATGGTATTTAATTAACTTCCCGAGCCCCTGGAAGCATGAAAATCACTTTAAACATGCTAATTTTAGCTCTAACACTGATGATCCACCTACAAATGTGAACTGACGTTCAAAAATAAAACATTTGAAAACGGACCATTTTCCACATTTCTGAAGCATGACGTAATGGGGGGGTGTTATCTCTTTTGTCGAAAATCAGCCGTTTTTGCTCGAACATTAAATGCCTCCAAATGGTATTTATTTCACTTCCCGGGGTGAAGAAACCCTTTTTGAGAACTCAGAGTGAGTAAATTGGCCATTTTCATGCACTTTTAACCATTCCATTAATCTTGTGTTTTGGGCCCCTGGAAGCATGAAAATCACTTTAAACATGCTAATTTTAGCTCTAACACTGATGATCCACCTACAAATGTGAACTGACGTTCAAAAATAAAACATTTGAAAACGGACCATTTTCCACATTTCTGAAGCATGACGTAATTGGGGGGTGTTATCTCTTTTGTCGAAAATCAGCCGTTTTTGCTCGAACATTAAATGCCTCCAAATGGTATTTATTTTACTTCCCGAGCCCCTGGAAGCATGAAAATCACTTTAAACATGCTAATTTTAGCTCTAACACTGATGATCCACCCACAAATGTGAACTGACGTTCAAAAATAAAACATTTGAAAACGGACCATTTTCCACATTTCTGAAGCATGACGTAATGGGGGGGTGTTATCTCTTTTGTCGAAAATCAGCCGTTTTTGCTCGAACATTAAATGCCTCCAAATGGTATTTAATTAACTTCCCGAGCCCCTGGAAGCATGAAAATCACTTTAAACATGCTAATTTTAGCTCTAACACTGATGATCCACATACAAATGTGAACTGACGTTCAAAAATAAAACATTTGAAAACGGACCATTTTCCACATTTCTGAAGCATGACGTAATGGGGGGGTGTTATCTCTTTTGTCGAAAATCAGCCGTTTTTGCTCGAACATTAAATGCCTCCAAATGGTATTTAATTAACTTCCCGAGCCCCTGGAAGCATGAAAATCACTTTAAACATGCTAATTTTAGCTCTAACACTGATGATCCACCTACAAATGTGAACTGACGTTCAAAAATAAAACATTTGAAAACGGACCATTTTCCACATTTCTGAAGCATGACGTAATGGGGGGGTGTTATCTCTTTTGTCGAAAATCAGCCGTTTTTGCTCGAACATTAAATGCCTCCAAATGGTATTTATTTCACTTCCCGAGCCCCTGGAAGCATGAAAATCACTTTAAACATGCTAATTTTAGCTCTAACACTGATGATCCACCTACAAATGTGAACTGACGTTCAAAAATAAAACATTTGAAAACGGACCATTTTCCACATTTCTGAAGCATGACGTAATGGGGGGGTGTTATCTCTTTTGTCGAAAATCAGCCGTTTTTGCTCGAACATTAAATGCCTCCAAATGGTATTTAATTAACTTCCCGGGGTGAAGAAACCCTTTTTGAGAACTCAGAGTGAGTAAATTGGCCATTTTCATGCACTTTTAACCATTCCATAAATCTTGTGTTTTGGGCCCCTGGAAGCATGAAAATCACTTTAAACATGCTAATTTTAGCTCTAACACTGATGATCCACCTACAAATGTGAACTGACGTTCAAAAATAAAACATTTGAAAACGGACCATTTTCCAAATTTCTGAAGCATGACGTAATGGGGGGGTGTTATCTCTTTTGTCGAAAATCAGCCGTTTTTGCTCGAACATTAAATGCCTCCAAATGGTATTTAATTAACTTCCCGGGGTGAAGAAACCCTTTTTGAGAACTCAGAGTGAGTAAATTGGCCATTTTCATGCACTTTTAACCATTCCATAAATCTTGTGTTTTGGGCCCCTGGAAGCATGAAAATCACTTTAAACATGCTAATTTTAGCTCTAACACTGATGATCCACCTACAAATGTGAACTGACGTTCAAAAATAAAACATTTGAAAACGGACCATTTTCCACATTTCTGAAGCATGACGTAATGGGGGGGGTGTTATCTCTTTTGTCGAAAATCAGCCGTTTTTGCTCGAACATTAAATGCCTCCAAATGGTATTTAATTAACTTCCCGAGCCCCTGGAAGCATGAAAATCACTTTAAACATGCTAATTTTAGCTCTAACACTGATGATCCACCTACAAATTTGAACTGACGTTCAAAAATAAAACATTTGAAAACGGACCATTTTCCACATTTCTGAAGCATGACGTAATGGGGGGGTGTTATCTCTTTTGTCGAAAATCAGCCGTTTTTGCTCGAACATTAAATGCCTCCAAATGGTATTTAATTAACTTCCCGGGGTGAAGAAACCCTTTTTGAGAACTCAGAGTGAGTAAATTGGCCATTTTCCTGCACTTTTAACCATTCCATAAATCTTGTGTTTTGGGCCCCTGGAAGCATGAAAATCACTTTAAACATGCTAATTTTAGCTCTAACACTGATGATCCACCTACAAATGTGAACTGACGTTCAAAAATAAAACATTTGAAAACGGACCATTTTCCACATTTCTGAAGCATGACGTAATGGGGGGGTGTTATCTCTTTTGTCGAAAATCAGCCGTTTTTGCTCGAACATTAAATGCCTCCAAATGGTATTTAATTAACTTCCCGAGCCCCTGGAAGCATGAAAATCACTTTAAACATGCTAATTTTAGCTCTAACACTGATGATCCACCTACAAATGTGAACTGACGTTCAAAAATAAAACATTTGAAAACGGACCATTTTCCACATTTCTGAAGCATGACGTAATGGGGGGGTGTTATCTCTTTTGTCGAAAATCAGCCGTTTTTGCTCGAACATTAAATGCCTCCAAATGGTATTTATTTCACTTCCCGGGGTGAAGAAACCCTTTTTGAGAACTCAGAGTGAGTAAATTGGCCATTTTCATGCACTTTTAACCATTCCATTAATCTTGTGTTTTGGGCCCCTGGAAGCATGAAAATCACTTTAAACATGCTAATTTTAGCTCTAACACTGATGATCCACCTACAAATGTGAACTGACGTTCAAAAATAAAACATTTGAAAACGGACCATTTTCCACATTTCTGAAGCATGACGTAATTGGGGGGTGTTATCTCTTTTGTCGAAAATCAGCCGTTTTTGCTCGAACATTAAATGCCTCCAAATGGTATTTATTTTACTTCCCGAGCCCCTGGAAGCATGAAAATCACTTTAAACATGCTAATTTTAGCTCTAACACTGATGATCCACCCACAAATGTGAACTGACGTTCAAAAATAAAACATTTGAAAACGGACCATTTTCCACATTTCTGAAGCATGACGTAATGGGGGGGTGTTATCTCTTTTGTCGAAAATCAGCCGTTTTTGCTCGAACATTAAATGCCTCCAAATGGTATTTAATTAACTTCCCGAGCCCCTGGAAGCATGAAAATCACTTTAAACATGCTAATTTTAGCTCTAACACTGATGATCCACCTACAAATGTGAACTGACGTTCAAAAATAAAACATTTGAAAACGGACCATTTTCCACATTTCTGAAGCATGACGTAATGGGGGGGTGTTATCTCTTTTGTCGAAAATCAGCCGTTTTTGCTCGAACATTAAATGCCTCCAAATGGTATTTAATTAACTTCCCGAGCCCCTGGAAGCATGAAAATCACTTTAAACATGCTAATTTTAGCTCTAACACTGATGATCCACCTACAAATGTGAACTGACGTTCAAAAATAAAACATTTGAAAACGGACCATTTTCCACATTTCTGAAGCATGACGTAATGGGGGGGTGTTATCTCTTTTGTCGAAAATCAGCCGTTTTTGCTCGAACATTAAATGCCTCCAAATGGTATTTATTTCACTTCCCGAGCCCCTGGAAGCATGAAAATCACTTTAAACATGCTAATTTTAGCTCTAACACTGATGATCCACCTACAAATGTGAACTGACGTTCAAAAATAAAACATTTGAAAACGGACCATTTTCCACATTTCTGAAGCATGACGTAATGGGGGGGTGTTATCTCTTTTGTCGAAAATCAGCCGTTTTTGCTCGAACATTAAATGCCTCCAAATGGTATTTAATTAACTTCCCGGGGTGAAGAAACCCTTTTTGAGAACTCAGAGTGAGTAAATTGGCCATTTTCATGCACTTTTAACCATTCCATAAATCTTGTGTTTTGGGCCCCTGGAAGCATGAAAATCACTTTAAACATGCTAATTTTAGCTCTAACACTGATGATCCACCTACAAATGTGAACTGACGTTCAAAAATAAAACATTTGAAAACGGACCATTTTCCACATTTCTGAAGCATGACGTAATGGGGGGGTGTTATCTCTTTTGTCGAAAATCAGCCGTTTTTGCTCGAACATTAAATGCCTCCAAATGGTATTTAATTAACTTCCCGGGGTGAAGAAACCCTTTTTGAGAACTCAGAGTGAGTAAATTGGCCATTTTCATGCACTTTTAACCATTCCATAAATCTTGTGTTTTGGGCCCCTGGAAGCATGAAAATCACTTTAAACATGCTAATTTTAGCTTTAACACTGATGATCCACCTACAAATGTGAACTGACGTTCAAAAATAAAACATTTGAAAACGGACCATTTTCCACATTTCTGAAGCATGACGTAATGGGGTGGGTGTTATCTCTTTTGTCGAAAATCAGCCGTTTTTGCTCGAACATTAAATGCCTCCAAATGGTATTTAATTAACTTCCCGGGGTGAAGAAACCCTTTTTGAGAACTCAGAGTGAGTAAATTGGCCATTTTCATGCACTTTTAACCATTCCATATATCTTGTGTTTTGGGCCCCTGGAAGCATGAAAATCACTTTAAACATGCTAATTTTAGCTCTAACACTGATGATCCACCTACAAATGTGAACTGACGTTCAAAAATAAAACATTTGAAAACGGACCATTTTCCACATTTCTGAAGCATGACGTAATTGGGGGGTGTTATCTCTTTTGTCGAAAATCAGCCGTTTTTGCTCGAACATTAAATGCCTCCAAATGGTATTTATTTTACTTCCCGAGCCCCTGGAAGCATGAAAATCACTTTAAACATGCTAATTTTAGCTCTAACACTGATGATCCACCTACAAATGTGAACTGACGTTCAAAAATAAAACATTTGAAAACGGACCATTTTCCACATTTCTGAAGCATGACGTAATGGGGGGGTGTTATCTCTTTTGTCGAAAATCAGCCGTTTTTGCTCGAACATTAAATGCCTCCAAATGGTATTTAATTAACTTCCCGAGCCCCTGGAAGCATGAAAATCACTTTAAACATGCTAATTTTAGCTCTAACACTGATGATCCACCTACAAATGTGAACTGACGTTCAAAAATAAAACATTTGAAAACGGACCATTTTCCACATTTCTGAAGCATGACGTAATGGGGGGGTGTTATCTCTTTTGTCGAAAATCAGCCGTTTTTGCTCAAACATTAAATGCCTCCAAATGGTATTTAATTAACTTCCCGAGCCCCTGGAAGCATGAAAATCACTTTAAACATGCTAATTTTAGCTCTAACACTGATGATCCACCTACAAATGTGAACTGACGTTCAAAAATAAAACATTTGAAAACGGACCATTTTCCACATTTCTGAAGCATGACGTAATGGGGGGGTGTTATCTCTTTTGTCGAAAATCAGCCGTTTTTGCTCGAACATTAAATGCCTCCAAATGGTATTTATTTCACTTCCCGAGCCCCTGGAAGCATGAAAATCACTTTAAACATGCTAATTTTAGCTCTAACACTGATGATCCACCTACAAATGTGAACTGACGTTCAAAAATAAAACATTTGAAAACGGACCATTTTCCACATTTCTGAAGCATGACGTAATGGGGGGGTGTTATCTCTTTTGTCGAAAATCAGCCGTTTTTGCTCGAACATTAAATGCCTCCAAATGGTATTTAATTAACTTCCCGGGGTGAAGAAACCCTTTTTGAGAACTCAGAGTGAGTAAATTGGCCATTTTCATGCACTTTTAACCATTCCATAAATCTTGTGTTTTGGGCCCCTGGAAGCATGAAAATCACTTTAAACATGCTAATTTTAGCTCTAACACTGATGATCCACCTACAAATGTGAACTGACGTTCAAAAATAAAACATTTGAAAACGGACCATTTTCCACATTTCTGAAGCATGACGTAATGGGGGGGTGTTATCTCTTTTGTCGAAAATCAGCCGTTTTTGCTCGAACATTAAATGCCTCCAAATGGTATTTAATTAACTTCCCGGGGTGAAGAAACCCTTTTTGAGAACTCAGAGTGAGTAAATTGGCCATTTTCATGCACTTTTAACCATTCCATAAATCTTGTGTTTTGGGCCCCTGGAAGCATGAAAATCACTTTAAACATGCTAATTTTAGCTCTAACACTGATGATCCACCTACAAATGTGAACTGACGTTCAAAAATAAAACATTTGAAAACGGACCATTTTCCACATTTCTGAAGCATGACGTAATGGGGGGGTGTTATCTCTTTTGTCGAAAATCAGCCGTTTTTGCTCGAACATTAAATGCCTCCAAATGGTATTTAATTAACTTCCCGAGCCCCTGGAAGCATGAAAATCACTTTAAACATGCTAATTTTAGCTCTAACACTGATGATCCACCTACAAATGTGAACTGACGTTCAAAAAAAAACATTTGAAAACGGACCATTTTCCACATTTCTGAAGCTTGACGTAATGGGGGGGTGTTATCTCTTTTGTCGAAAATCAGCCGTTTTTGCTCGAACATTAAATGCCTCCAAATGGTATTTATTTCACTTCCCGGGGTGAAGAAACCCTTTTTGAGAACTCAGAGTGAGTAAATTGGCCATTTTCATGCACTTTTAACCATTCCATTAATCTTGTGTTTTGGACCCCTGGAAGCATGAAAATCACTTTAAACATGCTAATTTTAGCTCTAACACTGATGATCCACCTACAAATGTGAACTGACGTTCAAAAATAAAACATTTGAAAATGGACCATTTTCCACATTTCTGAAGCATGACGTAATGGGGGGGTGTTATCTCTTTTGTCGAAAATCAGCCGTTTTTGCTCGAACATTAAATGCCTCCAAATGGTATTTAATTAACTTCCCGGGGTGAAGAAACCCTTTTTGAGAACTCAGAGTGAGTAAATTGGCCATTTTCATGCACTTTTAACCATTCCATAAATCTTGTGTTTTGGGCCCCTGGAAGCATGAAAATCACTTTAAACATGCTAATTTTAGCTTTAACACTGATGATCCACCTACAAATGTGAACTGACGTTCAAAAATAAAACATTTGAAAACGGACCATTTTCCACATTTCTGAAGCATGACGTAATGGGGGGGTGTTATCTCTTTTGTCGAAAATCAGCCGTTTTTGCTCGAACATTAAATGCCTCCAAATGGTATTTAATTAACTTCCCGGGGTGAAGAAACCCTTTTTGAGAACTCAGAGTGAGTAAATTGGCCATTTTCATGCACTTTTAACCATTCCATATATCTTGTGTTTTGGGCCCCTGGAAGCATGAAAATCACTTTAAACATGCTAATTTTAGCTCTAACACTGATGATCCACCTACAAATGTGAACTGACGTTCAAAAATAAAACATTTGAAAACGGACCATTTTCCACATTTCTGAAGCATGACGTAATTGGGGGGTGTTATCTCTTTTGTCGAAAATCAGCCGTTTTTGCTCGAACATTAAATGCCTCCAAATGGTATTTATTTTACTTCCCGAGCCCCTGGAAGCATGAAAATCACTTTAAACATGCTAATGTTAGCTCTAACACTGATGATCCACCTACAAATGTGAACTGACGTTCAAAAATAAAACATTTGAAAACGGACCATTTTCCACATTTCTGAAGCATGACGTAATGGGGGGGTGTTATCTCTTTTGTCGAAAATCAGCCGTTTTTGCTCGAACATTAAATGCCTCCAAATGGTATTTAATTAACTTCCCGAGCCCCTGGAAGCATGAAAATCACTTTAAACATGCTAATTTTAGCTCTAACACTGATGATCCACCTACAAATGTGAACTGACGTTCAAAAATAAAACATTTGAAAACGGACCATTTTCCACATTTCTGAAGCATGACGTAATGGGGGGGTGTTATCTCTTTTGTCGAAAATCAGCCGTTTTTGCTCGAACATTAAATGCCTCCAAATGGTATTTAATTAACTTCCCGAGCCCCTGGAAGCATGAAAATCACTTTAAACATGCTAATTTTAGCTCTAACACTGATGATCCACCTACAAATGTGAACTGACGTTCAAAAATAAAACATTTGAAAACGGACCATTTTCCACATTTCTGAAGCATGACGTAATGGGGGGGTGTTATCTCTTTTGTCGAAAATCAGCCGTTTTTGCTCGAACATTAAATGCCTCCAAATGGTATTTATTTCACTTCCCGAGCCCCTGGAAGCATGAAAATCACTTTAAACATGCTAATTTTAGCTCTAACACTGATGATCCACCTACAAATGTGAACTGACGTTCAAAAATAAAACATTTGAAAACGGACCATTTTCCACATTTCTGAAGCATGACGTAATGGGGGGGTGTTATCTCTTTTGTCGAAAATCAGCCGTTTTTGCTCGAACATTAAATGCCTCCAAATGGTATTTAATTAACTTCCCGGGGTGAAGAAACCCTTTTTGAGAACTCAGAGTGAGTAAATTGGCCATTTTCATGCACTTTTAACCATTCCATAAATCTTGTGTTTTGGGCCCCTGGAAGCATGAAAATCACTTTAAACATGCTAATTTTAGCTCTAACACTGATGATCCACCTACAAATGTGAACTGACGTTCAAAAATAAAACATTTGAAAACGGACCATTTTCCACATTTCTGAAGCATGACGTAATGGGGGGGTGTTATCTCTTTTGTCGAAAATCAGCCGTTTTTGCTCGAACATTAAATGCCTCCAAATGGTATTTAATTAACTTCCCGGGGTGAAGAAACCCTTTTTGAGAACTCAGAGTGAGTAAATTGGCCATTTTCATGCACTTTTAACCATTCCATAAATCTTGTGTTTTGGGCCCCTGGAAGCATGAAAATCACTTTAAACATGCTAATTTTAGCTCTAACACTGATGATCCACCTACAAATGTGAACTGACGTTCAAAAATAAAACATTTGAAAACGGACCATTTTCCACATTTCTGAAGCATGACGTAATGGGGGGGTGTTATCTCTTTTGTCGAAAATCAGCCGTTTTTGCTCGAACATTAAATGCCTCCAAATGGTATTTAATTAACTTCCCGAGCCCCTGGAAGCATGAAAATCACTTTAAACATGCTAATTTTAGCTCTAACACTGATGATCCACCTACAAATGTGAACTGACGTTCAAAAAAAAACATTTGAAAACGGACCATTTTCCACATTTCTGAAGCATGACGTAATGGGGGGGTGTTATCTCTTTTGTCGAAAATCAGCCGTTTTTGCTCGAACATTAAATGCCTCCAAATGGTATTTATTTCACTTCCCGGGGTGAAGAAACCCTTTTTGAGAACTCAGAGTGAGTAAATTGGCCATTTTCATGCACTTTTAACCATTCCATTAATCTTGTGTTTTGGAACCCTGGAAGCATGAAAATCACTTTAAACATGCTAATTTTAGCTCTAACACTGATGATCCACCTACAAATGTGAACTGACGTTCAAAAATAAAACATTTGAAAATGGACCATTTTCCACATTTCTGAAGCATGACGTAATGGGGGGGGTGTTATCTCTTTTGTCGAAAATCAGCCGTTTTTGCTCGAACATTAAATGCCTCCAAATGGTATTTAATTAACTTCCCGGGGTGAAGAAACCCTTTTTGAGAACTCAGAGTGAGTAAATTGGCCATTTTCATGCACTTTTAACCATTCCATAAATCTTGTGTTTTGGGCCCCTGGAAGCATGAAAATCACTTTAAACATGCTAATTTTAGCTTTAACACTGATGATCCACCTACAAATGTGAACTGACGTTCAAAAATAAAACATTTGAAAACGGACCATTTTCCACATTTCTGAAGCATGACGTAATGGGGGGGTGTTATCTCTTTTGTCGAAAATCAGCCGTTTTTGCTCGAACATTAAATGCCTCCAAATGGTATTTAATTAACTTCCCGGGGTGAAGAAACCCTTTTTGAGAACTCAGAGTGAGTAAATTGGCCATTTTCATGCACTTTTAACCATTCCATATATCTTGTGTTTTGGGCCCCTGGAAGCATGAAAATCACTTTAAACATGCTAATTTTAGCTCTAACACTGATGATCCACCTACAAATGTGAACTGACGTTCAAAAATAAAACATTTGAAAACGGACCATTTTCCACATTTCTGAAGCATGACGTAATGGGGGGGTGTTATCTCTTTTGTCGAAAATCAGCCGTTTTTGCTCGAACATTAAATGCCTCCAAATGGTATTTAATTAACTTCCCGAGCCCCTGGAAGCATGAAAATCACTTTAAACATGCTAATTTTAGCTCTAACACTGATGATCCACCTACAAATTTGAACTGACGTTCAAAAATAAAACATTTGAAAACGGACCATTTTCCACATTTCTGAAGCATGACGTAATGGGGGGGTGTTATCTCTTTTGTCGAAAATCAGCCGTTTTTGCTCGAACATTAAATGCCTCCAAATGGTATTTAATTAACTTCCCGGGGTGAAGAAATTCTTTTTGAGAACTCAGAGTGAGTAAATTGGCCATTTTCATGCACTTTTAACCATTCCATAAATCTTGTGTTTTGGGCCCCTGGAAGCATGAAAATCACTTTAAACATGCTAATTTTAGCTCTAACACTGATGATCCACCTACAAATGTGAACTGACGTTCAAAAATAAAACATTTGAAAACGGACCATTTTCCACATTTCTGAAGCATGACGTAATGGGGGGGTGTTATCTCTTTTGTCGAAAATCAGCCGTTTTTGCTCGAACATTAAATGCCTCCAAATGGTATTTAATTAACTTCCCGAGCCCCTGGAAGCATGAAAATCACTTTAAACATGCTAATTTTAGCTCTAACACTGATGATCCACCTACAAATGTGAACTGACGTTAAAAAAAAAACATTTGAAAACGGACCATTTTCCACATTTCTGAAGCATGACGTAATGGGGGGGTGTTATCTCTTTTGTCGAAAATCAGCCGTTTTTGCTCGAACATTAAATGCCTCCAAATGGTATTTATTTCACTTCCCGGGGTGAAGAAACCCTTTTTGAGAACTCAGAGTGAGTAAATTGGCCATTTTCATGCACTTTTAACCATTCCATTAATCTTGTGTTTTGGACCCCTGGAAGCATGAAAATCACTTTAAACATGCAAATTTTAGCTCTAACACTGATGATCCACCTACAAATGTGAACTGACGTTCAAAAATAAAACATTTGAAAATGGACCATTTTCCACATTTCTGAAGCATGACGTAATGGGGGGGTGTTATCTCTTTTGTCGAAAATCAGCCGTTTTTGCTCGAACATTAAATGCCTCCAAATGGTATTTAATTAACTTCCCGGGGTGAAGAAACCCTTTTTGAGAACTCAGAGTGAGTAAATTGGCCATTTTCATGCACTTTTAACCATTCCATAAATCTTGTGTTTTGGGCCCCTGGAAGCATGAAAATCACTTTAAACATGCTAATTTTAGCTCTAACACTGATGATCCACCTACAAATGTGAACTGACGTTCAAAAATAAAACATTTGAAAACGGACCATTTTCCACATTTCTGAAGCATGACGTAATGGGGGGGTGTTATCTCTTTTGTCGAAAATCAGCCGTTTTTGCTCGAACATCAAATGCCTCCAAATGGTATTTAATTAACTTCCCGGGGTGAAGAAACCCTTTTTGAGAACTCAGAGTGAGTAAATTGGCCATTTTCATGCACTTTTAACCATTCCATAAATCTTGTGTTTTGGGCCCCTGGAAGCATTAAAATCACTTTAAACATGCTAATTTTAGCTCTAACACTGATGATCCACCTACAAATGTGAACTGACGTTCAAAAATAAAACATTTGAAAACGGACCATTTTCCACATTTCTGAAGCATGACGTAATGGGGGGGGGTGTTATCTCTTTTGTCGAAAATCAGCCGTTTTTGCTCGAACATTAAATGCCTCCAAATGGTATTTAATTAACTTCCCGAGCCCCTGGAAGCATGAAAATCACTTTAAACATGCTAATTTTAGCTCTAACACTGATGATCCACCTACAAATTTGAACTGACGTTCAAAAATAAAACATTTGAAAACGGACCATTTTCCACATTTCTGAAGCATGACGTAATGGGGGGTGTTATCTCTTTTGTCGAAAATCAGCCGTTTTTGCTCGAACATTAAATGCCTCCAAATGGTATTTAATTAACTTCCCGGGGTGAAGAAACCCTTTTTGAGAACTCAGAGTGAGTAAATTGGCCATTTTCATGCACTTTTAACCATTCCATAAATCTTGTGTTTTGGGCCCCTGGAAGCATGAAAATCACTTTAAACATGCTAATTTTAGCTCTAACACTGATGATCCACCTACAAATGTGAACTGACGTTCAAAAATAAAACATTTGAAAACGGACCATTTTCCACATTTCTGAAGCATGACGTAATGGGGGGGTGTTATCTCTTTTGTCGAAAATCAGCCGTTTTTGCTCGAACATTAAATGCCTCCAAATGGTATTTAATTAACTTCCCGAGCCCCTGGAAGCATGAAAATCACTTTAAACATGCTAATTTTAGCTCTAACACTGATGATCCACCTACAAATGTGAACTGACGTTCAAAAATAAAACATTTGAAAACGGACCATTTTCCACATTTCTGAAGCATGACGTAATGGGGGGGTGTTATCTCTTTTGTCGAAAATCAGCCGTTTTTGCTCGAACATTAAATGCCTCCAAATGGTATTTATTTCACTTCCCGGGGTGAAGAAACCCTTTTTGAGAACTCAGAGTGAGTAAATTGGCCATTTTCATGCACTTTTAACCATTCCATTAATCTTGTGTTTTGGGCCCCTGGAAGCATGAAAATCACTTTAAACATGCTAATTTTAGCTCTAACACTGATGATCCACCTACAAATGTGAACTGACGTTCAAAAATAAAACATTTGAAAACGGACCATTTTCCACATTTCTGAAGCATGACGTAATGGGGGGGTGTTATCTCTTTTGTCGAAAATCAGCCGTTTTTGCTCGAACATTAAATGCCTCCAAATGGTATTTATTTCACTTCCCGGGGTGAAGAAACCCTTTTTGAGAACTCAGAGTGAGTAAATTGGCCATTTTCATGCACTTTTAACCATTCCATTAATCTTGTGTTTTGGGCCCCTGGAAGCATGAAAATCACTTTAAACATGCTAATTTTAGCTCTAACACTGATGATCCACCTACAAATGTGAACTGACGTTCAAAAATAAAACATTTGAAAACGGACCATTTTCCACATTTCTGAAGCATGACGTAATGGGGGGGTGTTATCTCTTTTGTCGAAAATCAGCCGTTTTTGCTCGAACATTAAATGCCTCCAAATGGTATTTAATTAACTTCCCGGGGTGAAGAAACCCTTTTTGAGAACTCAGAGTGAGTAAATTGGCCATTTTCATGCACTTTTAACCATTCCATAAATCTTGTGTTTTGGGCCCCTGGAAGCATGAAAATCACTTTAAACATGCTAATTTTAGCTCTAACACTGATGATCCACCTACAAATGTGAACTGACGTTCAAAAATAAAACATTTGAAAACGGACCATTTTCCACATTTCTGAAGCATGACGTAATGGGGGGGTGTTATCTCTTTTGTCGAAAATCAGCCGTTTTTGCTCGAACATTAAATGCCTCCAAATGGTATTTAATTAACTTCCCGGGGTGAAGAAACCCTTTTTGAGAACTCAGAGTGAGTAAATTGGCCATTTTCATGCACTTTTAACCATTCCATAAATCTTGTGTTTTGGGCCCCTGGAAGCATGAAAATCACTTTAAACATGCTAATTTTAGCTCTAACACTGATGATCCACCTACAAATGTGAACTGACGTTCAAAAATAAAACATTTGAAAACGGACCATTTTCCACATTTCTGAAGCATGACGTAATGGGGGGGTGTTATCTCTTTTGTCGAAAATCAGCCGTTTTTGCTCGAACATTAAATGCCTCCAAATGGTATTTAATTAACTTCCCGAGCCCCTGGAAGCATGAAAATCACTTTAAACATGCTAATTTTAGCTCTAACACTGATGATCCACCTACAAATGTGAACTGACGTTCAAAAATAAAACATTTGAAAACGGACCATTTTCCACATTTCTGAAGCATGACGTAATGGGGGGGTGTTATCTCTTTTGTCGAAAATCAGCCGTTTTTGCTCGAACATTAAATGCCTCCAAATGGTATTTAATTAACTTCCCGGGGTGAAGAAACCCTTTTTGAGAACTCAGAGTGAGTAAATTGGCCATTTTCATGCACTTTTAACCATTCCATAAATCTTGTGTTTTGGGCCCCTGGAAGCATGAAAATCACTTTAAACATGCTAATTTTAGCTCTAACACTGATGATCCACCTACAAATGTGAACTGACGTTCAAAAATAAAACATTTGAAAACGGACCATTTTCCACATTTCTGAAGCATGACGTAATGGGGGGGTGTTATCTCTTTTGTCGAAAATCAGCCGTTTTTGCTCGAACATTAAATGCCTCCAAATGGTATTTAATTAACTTCCCGAGCCCCTGGAAGCATGAAAATCACTTTAAACATGCTAATTTTAGCTCTAACACTGATGATCCACCTACAAATGTGAACTGACTTTCAAAAATAAAACATTTGAAAACGGACCATTTTCCACATTTCTGAAGCATGACGTAATGGGGGGGTGTTATCTCTTTTGTCGAAAATCAGCCGTTTTTGCTCGAACATTAAATGCCTCCAAATGGTATTTATTTCACTTCCCGGGGTGAAGAAACCCTTTTTGAGAACTCAGAGTGAGTAAATTGGCCATTTTCATGCACTTTTAACCATTCCATTAATCTTGTGTTTTGGGCCCCTGGAAGCATGAAAATCACTTTAAACATGCTAATTTTAGCTCTAACACTGATGATCCACCTACAAATGTGAACTGACGTTCAAAAATAAAACATTTGAAAACGGACCATTTTCCACATTTCTGAAGCATGACGTAATTGGGGGGTGTTATCTCTTTTGTCGAAAATCAGCCGTTTTTGCTCGAACATTAAATGCCTCCAAATGGTATTTATTTCACTTCCCAAGCCCCTGGAAGCATGAAAATCACTTTAAACATGCTAATTTTAGCTCTAACACTGATGATCCACCTACAAATGTGAACTGACGTTCAAAAATAAAACATTTGAAAACGGACCATTTTCCACATTTCTGAAGCATGACGTAATGGGGGGGTGTTATCTCTTTTGTCGAAAATCAGCCGTTTTTGCTCGAACATTAAATGCCTCCAAATGGTATTTATTTCACTTCCCGGGGTGAAGAAACCCTTTTTGAGAACTCAGAGTGAGTAAATTGGCCATTTTCATGCACTTTTAACCATTCCATTAATCTTGTGTTTTGGGCCCCTGGAAGCATGAACATCACTTTAAACATGCTAATTTTAGCTCTAACACTGATGATCCACCTACAAATGTGAACTGACGTTCAAAAATAAAACATTTGAAAACGGACCATTTTCCACATTTCTGAAGCATGACGTAATGGGGGGGTGTTATCTCTTTTGTCGAAAATCAGCCGTTTTTGCTCGAACATTAAATGCCTCCAAATGGTATTTAATTAACTTCCCGAGCCCCTGGAAGCATGAAAATCACTTTAAACATGCTAATTTTAGCTCTAACACTGATGATCCACCTACAAATGTGAACTGACGTTCAAAAATAAAACATTTGAAAACGGACCATTTTCCACATTTCTGAAGCATGACGTAATGGGGGGGTGTTATCTCTTTTGTCGAAAATCAGCCGTTTTTGCTCGAACATTAAATGCCTCCAAATGGTATTTATTTCACTTCCCGAGCCCCTGGAAGCATGAAAATCACTTTAAACATGCTAATTTTAGCTCTAACACTGATGATCCACCTACAAATGTGAACTGACGTTCAAAAATAAAACATTTGAAAACGGACCATTTTCCACATTTCTGAAGCATGACGTAATGGGGGGGTGTTATCTCTTTTGTCGAAAATCAGACGTTTTTGCTCGAACATTAAATGCCTCCAAATGGTTTTTAATTAACTTCCCGGGGTGAAGAAACCCTTTTTGAGAACTCAGAGTGAGTAAATTGGCCATTTTCATGCACTTTTAACCATTCCATAAATCTTGTGTTTTGGGCCCCTGGAAGCATGAAAATCACTTTAAACATGCTAATTTTAGCTCTAACACTGATGATCCACCTACAAATGTGAACTGACGTTCAAAAATAAAACATTTGAAAACGGACCATTTTCCACATTTCTGAAGCATGACGTAATGGGGGGGTGTTATCTCTTTTGTCGAAAATCAGCCGTTTTTGCTCGAACATTAAATGCCTCCAAATGGTATTTAATTAACTTCCCGAGCCCCTGGAAGCATGAAAATTACTTTAAACATGCTAATTTTAGCTCTAACACTGATGATCCACCTACAAATGTGAACTGACGTTCAAAAATAAAACATTTGAAAACCGACCATTTTCCACATTTCTGAAGCATGACGTAATGGGGGGGTGTTATCTCTTTTGTCGAAAATCAGCCGTTTTTGCTCGAACATTAAATGCCTCCAAATGGTATTTATTTCACTTCCCGTGGTGAAGAAACGCTTTTTGAGAACTCAGAGTGAGTAAATTGGCCATTTTCATGCACTTTTAAAAATTCCATTAATCTTGTGTTTTGGGCCCCTGGAAGCATGAAAATCACTTTAAACATGCTAATTTTAGCTCTAACACTGATGATCCACCTACAAATGTGAACTCACGTTCAAAAATAAAACATTTGAAAACGGACCATTTTCCACATTTCTGAAGCATGACGTAATGGGGGGGTGTTATCTCTTTTGTCGAAAATCAGCCGTTTTTGCTCGAACATTAAATGCCTCCAAATGGTATTTAATTAACTTCCCGGGGTGAAGAAACCCTTTTTGAGAACTCAGAGTGAGTAAATTGGCCATTTTCATGCACTTTTAACCATTCCATAAATCTTGTGTTTTGGGCCCCTGGAAGCATGAAAATCACTTTAAACATGCTAATTTTAGCTCTAACACTGATGATCCACCTACAAATGTGAACTGACGTTCAAAAATAAAACATTTGAAAACGGACCATTTTCCACATTTCTGAAGCATGACGTAATGGGGGGGTGTTATCTCTTTTGTCGAAAATCAGCCGTTTTTGCTCGAACATTAAATGCCTCCAAATGGTATTTAATTAACTTCCCGGGGTGAAGAAACCCTTTTTGAGAACTCAGAGTGAGTAAATTGGCCATTTTCATGCACTTTTAACCATTCCATAAATCTTGTGTTTTGGGCCCCTGGAAGCATGAAAATCACTTTAAACATGCTAATTTTAGCTCTAACACTGATGATCCACCTACAAATGTGAACTGACGTTCAAAAATAAAACATTTGAAAACGGACCATTTTCCACATTTCTGAAGCATGACGTAATGGGGGGGTGTTATCTCTTTTGTCGAAAATCAGCCGTTTTTGCTCGAACATTAAATGCCTCCAAATGGTATTTAATTAACTTCCCGAGCCCCTGGAAGCATGGAAATCACTTTAAACATGCTAATTTTAGCTCTAACACTGATGATCCACCTACAAATGTGAACTGACGTTCAAAAATAAAACATTTGAAAACGGACCATTTTCCACATTTCTGAAGCATGACGTAATGGGGGGGTGTTATCTCTTTTGTCGAAAATCAGCCGTTTTTGCTCGAACATTAAATGCCTCCAAATGGTATTTATTTCACTTCCCGGGGTGAAGAAACCCTTTTTGAGAACTCAGAGTGAGTAAATTGGCCATTTTCATGCACTTTTAACCATTCCATTAATCTTGTGTTTTGGGCCCCTGGAAGCATGAAAATCACTTTAAACATGCTAATTTTAGCTCTAACACTGATGATCCACCTACAAATGTGAACTGACGTTCAAAAATAAAACATTTGAAAACGGACCATTTTCCACATTTCTGAAGCATGACGTAATGGGGGGGTGTTATCTCTTTTGTCGAAAATCAGCCGTTTTTGCTCGAACATTAAATGCCTCCAAATGGTATTTAATTAACTTCCCGAGCCCCTGGAAGCATGAAAATCACTTTAAACATGCTAATTTTAGCTCTAACACTGATGATCCACCTACAAATGTGAACTGACGTTCAAAAATAAAACATTTGAAAACGGACCATTTTCCACATTTCTGAAGCATGACGTAATGGGGGGGTGTTATCTCTTTTGTCGAAAATCAGCCGTTTTTGCTCGAACATTAAATGCCTCCAAATGGTATTTATTTCACTTCCCGGGGTGAAGAAACCCTTTTTGAGAACTCAGAGTGAGTAAATTGGCCATTTTCATGCACTTTTAACCATTCCATTAATCTTGTGTTTTGGGCCCCTGGAAGCATGAAAATCACTTTAAACATGCTAATTTTAGCTCTAACACTGATGATCCACCTACAAATGTGAACTGACGTTCAAAAATAAAACATTTGAAAACGGACCATTTTCCACATTTCTGAAGCATGACGTAATGGGGGGGTGTTATCTCTTTTGTCGAAAATCAGCCGTTTTTGCTCGAACATTAAATGCCTCCAAATGGTATTTAATTAACTTCCCGGGGTGAAGAAACCCTTTTTGAGAACTCAGAGTGAGTAAATTGGCCATTTTCATGCACTTTTAACCATTCCATAAATCTTGTGTTTTGGGCCCCTGGAAGCATGAAAATCACTTTAAACATGCTAATTTTAGCTCTAACACTGATGATCCACCTACAAATGTGAACTGACGTTCAAAAATAAAACATTTGAAAACGGACCATTTTCCACATTTCTGAAGCATGACGTAATGGGGGGGTGTTATCTCTTTTGTCGAAAATCAGCCGTTTTTGCTCGAACATTAAATGCCTCCAAATGGTATTTATTTCACTTCCCGGGGTGAAGAAACCCTTTTTGAGAACTCAGAGTGAGTAAATTGGCCATTTTCATGCACTTTTAACCATTCCATTAATCTTGTGTTTTGGGCCCCTGGAAGCATGAAAATCACTTTAAACATGCTAATTTTAGCTCTAACACTGATGATCCACCTACAAATGTGAACTGACGTTCAAAAATAAAACATTTGAAAACGGACCATTTTCCACATTTCTGAAGCATGACGTAATGGGGGGGTGTTATCTCTTTTGTCGAAAATCAGCCGTTTTTGCTCGAACATTAAATGCCTCCAAATGGTATTTATTTCACTTCCCGGGGTGAAGAAACCCTTTTTGAGAACTCAGAGTGAGTAAATTGGCCATTTTCATGCACTTTTAACCATTCCATTAATCTTGTGTTTTGGGCCCCTGGAAGCATGAAAATCACTTTAAACATGCTAATTTTAGCTCTAACACTGATGATCCACCTACAAATGTGAACTGACGTTCAAAAATAAAACATTTGAAAACGGACCATTTTCCACATTTCTGAAGCATGACGTAATGGGGGGGTGTTATCTCTTTTGTCGAAAATCAGCCGTTTTTGCTCGAACATTAAATGCCTCCAAATGGTATTTAATTAACTTCCCGGGGTGAAGAAACCCTTTTTGAGAACTCAGAGTGAGTATATTGGCCATTTTCATGCACTTTTAACCATTCCATAAATCTTGTGTTTTGGGCCCCTGGAAGCATGAAAATCACTTTAAACATGCTAATTTTAGCTCTAACACTGATGATCCACCTACAAATGTGAACTGACGTTCAAAAATAAAACATTTGAAAACGGACCATTTTCCACATTTCTGAAGCATGACGTAATGGGGGGGTGTTATCTCTTTTGTCGAAAATCAGCCGTTTTTGCTCGAACATTAAATGCCTCCAAATGGTATTTAATTAACTTCCCGGGGTGAAGAAACCCTTTTTGAGAACTCAGAGTGAGTAAATTGGCCATTTTCATGCACTTTTAACCATTCCATAAATCTTGTGTTTTGGGCCCCTGGAAGCATGAAAATCACTTTAAACATGCTAATTTTAGCTCTAACACTGATGATCCACCTACAAATGTGAACTGACGTTCAAAAATAAAACATTTGAAAACGGACCATTTTCCACATTTCTGAAGCATGACGTAATGGGGGGGTGTTATCTCTTTTGTCGAAAATCAGCCGTTTTTGCTCGAACATTAAATGCCTCCAAATGGTATTTAATTAACTTCCCGAGCCCCTGGAAGCATGAAAATCACTTTAAACATGCTAATTTTAGCTCTAACACTGATGATCCACCTACAAATGTGAACTGACGTTCAAAAATAAAACATTTGAAAACGGACCATTTTCCACATTTCTGAAGCATGACGTAATGGGGGGGTGTTATCTCTTTTGTCGAAAATCAGCCGTTTTTGCTCGAACATTAAATGCCTCCAAATGGTATTTAATTAACTTCCCGGGGTGAAGAAACCCTTTTTGAGAACTCAGAGTGAGTAAATTGGCCATTTTCATGCACTTTTAACCATTCCATAAATCTTGTGTTTTGGGCCCCTGGAAGCATGAAAATCACTTTAAACATGCTAATTTTAGCTCTAACACTGATGATCCACCTACAAATGTGAACTGACGTTCAAAAATAAAACATTTGAAAACGGACCATTTTCCACATTTCTGAAGCATGACGTAATGGGGGGGTGTTATCTCTTTTGTCGAAAATCAGCCGTTTTTGCTCGAACATTAAATGCCTCCAAATGGTATTTAATTAACTTCCCGAGCCCCTGGAAGCATGAAAATCACTTTAAACATGCTAATTTTAGCTCTAACACTGATGATCCACCTACAAATGTGAACTGACGTTCAAAAATAAAACATTTGAAAACGGACCATTTTCCACATTTCTGAAGCATGACGTAATGGGGGGGTGTTATCTCTTTTGTCGAAAATCAGCCGTTTTTGCTCGAACATTAAATGCCTCCAAATGGTATTTATTTCACTTCCCGGGGTGAAGAAACCCTTTTTGAGAACTCAGAGTGAGTAAATTGGCCATTTTCATGCACTTTTAACCATTCCATTAATCTTGTGTTTTGGGCCCCTGGAAGCATGAAAATCACTTTAAACATGCTAATTTTAGCTCTAACACTGATGATCCACCTACAAATGTGAACTGACGTTCAAAAATAAAACATTTGAAAACGGACCATTTTCCACATTTCTGAAGCATGACGTAATGGGGGGGTGTTATCTCTTTTGTCGAAAATCAGCCGTTTTTGCTCGAACATTAAATGCCTCCAAATGGTATTTAATTAACTTCCCGGGGTGAAGAAACCCTTTTTGAGAACTCAGAGTGAGTAAATTGGCCATTTTCATGCACTTTTAACCATTCCATAAATCTTGTGTTTTGGGCCCCTGGAAGCATGAAAATCACTTTAAACATGCTAATTTTAGCTCTAACACTGATGATCCACCTACAAATGTGAACTGACGTTCAAAAATAAAACATTTGAAAACGGACCATTTTCCACATTTCTGAAGCATGACGTAATGGGGGGGTGTTATCTCTTTTGTCGAAAATCAGCCGTTTTTGCTCGAACATTAAATGCCTCCAAATGGTATTTATTTCACTTCCCGGGGTGAAGAAACCCTTTTTGAGAACTCAGAGTGAGTAAATTGGCCATTTTCATGCACTTTTAACCATTCCATTAATCTTGTGTTTTGGGCCCCTGGAAGCATGAAAATCACTTTAAACATGCTAATTTTAGCTCTAACACTGATGATCCACCTACAAATGTGAACTGACGTTCAAAAATAAAACATTTGAAAACGGACCATTTTCCACATTTCTGAAGCATGACGTAATGGGGGGGTGTTATCTCTTTTGTCGAAAATCAGCCGTTTTTGCTCGAACATTAAATGCCTCCAAATGGTATTTATTTCACTTCCCGAGCCCCTGGAAGCATGAAAATCACTTTAAACATGCTAATTTTAGCTCTAACACTGATGATCCACCTACAAATGTGAACTGACGTTCAAAAATAAAACATTTGAAAACGGACCATTTTCCACATTTCTGAAGCATGACGTAATGGGGGGGTGTTATCTCTTTTGTCGAAAATCAGCCGTTTTTGCTCGAACATTAAATGCCTCCAAATGGTATTTATTTCACTTCCCGGGGTGAAGAAACCCTTTTTGAGAACTCAGAGTGAGTAAATTGGCCATTTTCATGCACTTTTAACCATTCCATTAATCTTGTGTTTTGGGCCCCTGGAAGCATGATAATCACTTTAAACATGCTAATTTTAGCTCTAACACTGATGATCCACCTACAAATGTGAACTGACGTTCAAAAATAAAACATTTGAAAACGGACCATTTTCCACATTTCTGAAGCATGACGTAATGGGGGGGTGTTATCTCTTTTGTCGAAAATCAGCCGTTTTTGCTCGAACATTAAATGCCTCCAAATGGTATTTAATTAACTTCCCGAGCCCCTGGAAGCATGAAAATCACTTTAAACATGCTAATTTTAGCTCTAACACTGATGATCCACCTACAAATGTGAACTGACGTTCAAAAATAAAACATTTGAAAACGGACCATTTTCCACATTTCTGAAGCATGACGTAATGGGGGGGTGTTATCTCTTTTGTCGAAAATCAGCCGTTTTTGCTCGAACATTAAATGCCTCCAAATGGTATTTATTTCACTTCCCGAGCCCCTGGAAGCATGAAAATCACTTTAAACATGCTAATTTTAGCTCTAACACTGATGATCCACCTACAAATGTGAACTGACGTTCAAAAATAAAACATTTGAAAACGGACCATTTTCCACATTTCTGAAGCATGACGTAATGGGGGGGTGTTATCTCTTTTGTCGAAAATCAGCCGTTTTTGCTCGAACATTAAATGCCTCCAAATGGTTTTTAATTAACTTCCCGGGGTGAAGAAACCCTTTTTGAGAACTCAGAGTGAGTAAATTGGCCATTTTCATGCACTTTTAACCATTCCATAAATCTTGTGTTTTGGGCCCCTGGAAGCATGAAAATCACTTTAAACATGCTAATTTTAGCTCTAACACTGATGATCCACCTACAAATGTGAACTGACGTTCAAAAATAAAACATTTGAAAACGGACCATTTTCCACATTTCTGAAGCATGACGTAATGGGGGGGTGTTATCTCTTTTGTCGAAAATCAGCAGTTTTTGCTCGAACATTAAATGCCTCCAAATGGTATTTAATTAACTTCCCGAGCCCCTGGAAGCATGAAAATTACTTTAAACATGCTAATTTTAGCTCTAACACTGATGATCCACCTACAAATGTGAACTGACGTTCAAAAATAAAACATTTGAAAACCGACCATTTTCCACATTTCTGAAGCATGACGTAATGGGGGGGTGTTATCTCTTTTGTCGAAAATCAGCCGTTTTTGCTCGAACATTAAATGCCTCCAAATGGTATTTATTTCACTTCCCGTGGTGAAGAAACGCTTTTTGAGAACTCAGAGTGAGTAAATAAGCCATTTTCATGCACTTTTAAAAATTCCATTAATCTTGTGTTTTGGGCCCCTGGAAGCATGAAAATCACTTTAAACATGCTAATTTTAGCTCTAACACTGATGATCCACCTACAAATGTGAACTGACGTTCAAAAATAAAACATTTGAAAACGGACCATTTTCCACATTTCTGAAGCATGACGTAATGGGGGGGTGTTATCTCTTTTGTCGAAAATCAGCCGTTTTTGCTCGAACATTAAATGCCTCCAAATGGTATTTAATTAACTTCCCGAGCCCCTGGAAGCATGAAAATCACTTTAAACATGCTAATTTTAGCTCTAACACTGATGATCCACCTACAAATTTGAACTGACGTTCAAAAATAAAACATTTGAAAACGGACCATTTTCCACATTTCTGAAGCATGACGTAATGGGGGGGTGTTATCTCTTTTGTCGAAAATCAGCCGTTTTTGCTCGAACATTAAATGCCTCCAAATGGTATTTAATTAACTTCCCGGGGTGAAGAAACCCTTTTTGAGAACTCAGAGTGAGTAAATTGGCCATTTTCATGCACTTTTAACCATTCCATAAATCTTGTGTTTTGGGCCCCTGGAAGCATGAAAATCACTTTAAACATGCTAATTTTAGCTCTAACACTGATGATCCACCTACAAATGTGAACTGACGTTCAAAAATAAAACATTTGAAAACGGACCATTTTCCACATTTCTGAAGCATGACGTAATGGGGGGGTGTTATCTCTTTTGTCGAAAATCAGCCGTTTTTGCTCGAACATTAAATGCCTCCAAATGGTATTTAATTAACTTCCCGAGCCCCTGGAAGCATGAAAATCACTTTAAACATGCTAATTTTAGCTCTAACACTGATGATCCACCTACAAATGTGAACTGACGTTCAAAAATAAAACATTTGAAAACGGACCATTTTCCACATTTCTGAAGCATGACGTAATGGGGGGGTGTTATCTCTTTTGTCGAAAATCAGCCGTTTTTGCTCGAACATTAAATGCCTCCAAATGGTATTTATTTCACTTCCCGGGGTGAAGAAACCCTTTTTGAGAACTCAGAGTGAGTAAATTGGCCATTTTCATGCACTTTTAACCATTCCATTAATCTTGTGTTTTGGGCCCCTGGAAGCATGAAAATCACTTTAAACATGCTAATTTTAGCTCTAACACTGATGATCCACCTACAAATGTGAACTGACGTTCAAAAATAAAACATTTGAAAACGGACCATTTTCCACATTTCTGAAGCATGACGTAATGGGGGGGTGTTATCTCTTTTGTCGAAAATCAGCCGTTTTTGCTCGAACATTAAATGCCTCCAAATGGTATTTAATTAACTTCCCGAGCCCCTGGAAGCATGAAAATCACTTTAAACATGCTAATTTTAGCTCTAACACTGATGATCCACCTACAAATGTGAACTGACGTTCAAAAATAAAACATTTGAAAACGGACCATTTTCCACATTTCTGAAGCATGACGTAATGGGGGGGTGTTATCTCTTTTGTCGAAAATCAGCCGTTTTTGCTCGAACATTAAATGCCTCCAAATGGTATTTATTTCACTTCCCGGGGTGAAGAAACCCTTTTTGAGAACTCAGAGTGAGTAAATTGGCCATTTTCATGCACTTTTAACCATTCCATTAATCTTGTGTTTTGGGCCCCTGGAAGCATGAAAATCACTTTAAACATGCTAATTTTAGCTCTAACACTGATGATCCACCTACAAATGTGAACTGACGTTCAAAAATAAAACATTTGAAAACGGACCATTTTCCACATTTCTGAAGCATGACGTAATGGGGGGGGTGTTATCTCTTTTGTCGAAAATCAGCCGTTTTTGCCCGAACATTAAATGCCTCCAAATGGTATTTATTTCACTTCCCGGGGTGAAGAAACCCTTTTTGAGAACTCAGAGTGAGTAAATTGGCCATTTTCATGCACTTTTAACCATTCCATTAATCTTGTGTTTTGGGCCCCTGGAAGCATGAAAATCACTTTAAACATGCTAATTTTAGCTCTAACACTGATGATCCACCTACAAATGTGAACTGACGTTCAAAAATAAAACATTTGAAAACGGACCATTTTCCACATTTCTGAAGCATGACGTAATGGGGGGGTGTTATCTCTTTTGTCGAAAATCAGCCGTTTTTGCTCGAACATTAAATGCCTCCAAATGGTATTTAATTAACTTCCCGGGGTGAAGAAACCCTTTTTGAGAACTCAGAGTGAGTAAATTGGCCATTTTCATGCACTTTTAACCATTCCATAAATCTTGTGTTTTGGGCCCCTGGAAGCATGAAAATCACTTTAAACATGCTAATTTTAGCTCTAACACTGATGATCCACCTACAAATGTGAACTGACGTTCAAAAATAAAACATTTGAAAACGGACCATTTTCCACATTTCTGAAGCATGACGTAATGGGGGGGGTGTTATCTCTTTTGTCGAAAATCAGCCGTTTTTGCTCGAACATTAAATGCCTCCAAATGGTATTTATTTCACTTCCCGGGGTGAAGAAACCCTTTTTGAGAACTCAGAGTGAGTAAATTGGCCATTTTCATGCACTTTTAACCATTCCATTAATCTTGTGTTTTGGGCCCCTGGAAGCATGAAAATCACTTTAAACATGCTAATTTTAGCTCTAACACTGATGATCCACCTACAAATGTGAACTGACGTTCAAAAATAAAACATTTGAAAACGGACCATTTTCCACATTTCTGAAGCATGACGTAATTGGGGGGTGTTATCTCTTTTGTCGAAAATCAGCCGTTTTTGCTCGAACATTAAATGCCTCCAAATGGTATTTATTTTACTTCCAGAGCCCCTGGAAGCATGAAAATCACTTTAAACATGCTAATTTTAGCTCTAACACTGATGATCCACCTACAAATGTGAACTGACGTTCAAAAATAAAACATTTGAAAACGGACCATTTTCCACATTTCTGAAGCATGACGTAATGGGGGGGTGTTATCTCTTTTGTCGAAAATCAGCCGTTTTTGCTCGAACATTAAATGCCTCCAAATGGTATTTAATTAACTTCCCGAGCCCCTGGAAGCATGAAAATCACTTTAAACATGCTAATTTTAGCTCTAACACTGATGATCCACCTACAAATGTGAACTGACGTTCAAAAATAAAACATTTGAAAACGGACCATTTTCCACATTTCTGAAGCATGACGTAATGGGGGGGTGTTATCTCTTTTGTCGAAAATCAGCCGTTTTTGCTCGAACATTAAATGCCTCCAAATGGTATTTAATTAACTTCCCGAGCCCCTGGAAGCATGAAAATCACTTTAAACATGCTAATTTTAGCTCTAACACTGATGATCCACCTACAAATGTGAACTGACGTTCAAAAATAAAACATTTGAAAACGGACCATTTTCCACATTTCTGAAGCATGACGTAATGGGGGGGTGTTATCTCTTTTGTCGAAAATCAGCCGTTTTTGCTCGAACATTAAATGCCTCCAAATGGTATTTAATTAACTTCCCGGGGTGAAGAAACCCTTTTTGAGAACTCAGAGTGAGTAAATTGGCCATTTTCATGCACTTTTAACCATTCCATAAATCTTGTGTTTTGGGCCCCTGGAAGCATGAAAATCACTTTAAACATGCTAATTTTAGCTCTACCACTGATGATCCACCTACAAATGTGAACTGACATTCAAAAATAAAACATTTGAAAACGGACCATTTTCCACATTTCTGAAGCATGACGTAATGGGGGGGTGTTATCTCTTTTGTCGAAAATCAGCCGTTTTTGCTCGAACATTAAATGCCTCCAAATGGTATTTAATTAACTTCCCGGGGCGAAGAAACCCTTTTTGAGAACTCAGAGTGAGTAAATTGGCCATTTTCATGCACTTTTAACCATTCCATAAATCTTGTGTTTTGGGCCCCTGGAAGCATGAAAATCACTTTAAACATGCTAATTTTAGCTCTAACACTGATGATCCACCTACAAATGTGAACTGACGTTCAAAAATAAAACATTTGAAAACGGACCATTTTCCACATTTCTGAAGCATGACGTAATGGGGGGGTGTTATCTCTTTTGTCGAAAATCAGCCGTTTTTGCTCGAACATTAAATGCCTCCAAATGGTATTTAATTAACTTCCCGAGCCCCTGGAAGCATGAAAATCACTTTAAACATGCTAATTTTAGCTCTAACACTGATGATCCACCTACAAATGTGAACTGACGTTCAAAAATAAAACATTTGAAAACGGACCATTTTCCACATTTCTGAAGCATGACGTAATGGGGGGGTGTTATCTCTTTTGTCGAAAATCAGCCGTTTTTGCTCGAACATTAAATGCCTCCAAATGGTATTTATTTCACTTCCCGGGGTGAAGAAACCCTTTTTGAGAACTCAGAGTGAGTAAATTGGCCATTTTCATGCACTTTTAACCATTCCATTAATCTTGTGTTTTGGACCCCTGGAAGCATGAAAATCACTTTAAACATGCAAATTTTAGCTCTAACACTGATGATCCACCTACAAATGTGAACTGACATTCAAAAATAAAACATTTGAAAATGGACCATTTTCCACATTTCTGAAGCATGACGTAATGGGGGGGTGTTATCTCTTTTGTCGAAAATCAGCCGTTTTTGCTCGAACATTAAATGCCTCCAAATGGTATTTAATTAACTTCCCGGGGTGAAGAAACCCTTTTTGAGAACTCAGAGTGAGTAAATTGGCCATTTTCATGCACTTTTAACCATTCCATAAATCTTGTGTTTTGGGCCCCTGGAAGCATGAAAATCACTTTAAACATGCTAATTTTAGCTCTAACACTGATGATCCACCTACAAATGTGAACTGACGTTCAAAAATAAAACATTTGAAAACGGACCATTTTCCACATTTCTGAAGCATGACGTAATGGGGGGGTGTTATCTCTTTTGTCGAAAATCAGCCGTTTTTGCTCGAACATCAAATGCCTCCAAATGGTATTTAATTAACTTCCCGGGGTGAAGAAACCCTTTTTGAGAACTCAGAGTGAGTAAATTGGCCATTTTCATGCACTTTTAACCATTCCATAAATCTTGTGTTTTGGGCCCCTGGAAGCATTAAAATCACTTTAAACATGCTAATTTTAGCTCTAACACTGATGATCCACCTACAAATGTGAACTGACGTTCAAAAATAAAACATTTGAAAACGGACCATTTTCCACATTTCTGAAGCATGACGTAATGGGGGGGGTGTTATCTCTTTTGTCGAAAATCAGCCGTTTTTGCTCGAACATTAAATGCCTCCAAATGGTATTTAATTAACTTCCCGAGCCCCTGGAAGCATGAAAATCACTTTAAACATGCTAATTTTAGCTCTAACACTGATGATCCACCTACAAATTTGAACTGACGTTCAAAAATAAAACATTTGAAAACGGACCATTTTCCACATTTCTGAAGCATGACGTAATGGGGGGTGTTATCTCTTTTGTCGAAAATCAGCCGTTTTTGCTCGAACATTAAATGCCTCCAAATGGTATTTAATTAACTTCCCGGGGTGAAGAAACCCTTTTTGAGAACTCAGAGTGAGTAAATTGGCCATTTTCATGCACTTTTAACCATTCCATAAATCTTGTGTTTTGGGCCCCTGGAAGCATGAAAATCACTTTAAACATGCTAATTTTAGCTCTAACACTGATGATCCACCTACAAATGTGAACTGACGTTCAAAAATAAAACATTTGAAAACGGACCATTTTCCACATTTCTGAAGCATGACGTAATGGGGGGGTGTTATCTCTTTTGTCGAAAATCAGCCGTTTTTGCTCGAACATTAAATGCCTCCAAATGGTATTTAATTAACTTCCCGAGCCCCTGGAAGCATGAAAATCACTTTAAACATGCTAATTTTAGCTCTAACACTGATGATCCACCTACAAATGTGAACTGACGTTCAAAAATAAAACATTTGAAAACGGACCATTTTCCACATTTCTGAAGCATGACGTAATGGGGGGGTGTTATCTCTTTTGTCGAAAATCAGCCGTTTTTGCTCGAACATTAAATGCCTCCAAATGGTATTTATTTCACTTCCCGAGCCCCTGGAAGCATGAAAATCACTTTAAACATGCTAATTTTAGCTCTAACACTGATGATCCACCTACAAATGTGAACTGACGTTCAAAAATAAAACATTTGAAAACGGACCATTTTCCACATTTCTGAAGCATGACGTAATGGGGGGGTGTTATCTCTTTTGTCGAAAATCAGCCGTTTTTGCTCGAACATTAAATGCCTCCAAATGGTATTTATTTCACTTCCCGGGGTGAAGAAACCCTTTTTGAGAACTCAGAGTGAGTAAATTGGCCATTTTCATGCACTTTTAACCATTCCATTAATCTTGTGTTTTGGGCCCCTGGAAGCATGATAATCACTTTAAACATGCTAATTTTAGCTCTAACACTGATGATCCACCTACAAATGTGAACTGACGTTCAAAAATAAAACATTTGAAAACGGACCATTTTCCACATTTCTGAAGCATGACGTAATGGGGGGGTGTTATCTCTTTTGTCGAAAATCAGCCGTTTTTGCTCGAACATTAAATGCCTCCAAATGGTATTTAATTAACTTCCCGAGCCCCTGGAAGCATGAAAATCACTTTAAACATGCTAATTTTAGCTCTAACACTGATGATCCACCTACAAATGTGAACTGACGTTCAAAAATAAAACATTTGAAAACGGACCATTTTCCACATTTCTGAAGCATGACGTAATGGGGGGGTGTTATCTCTTTTGTCAAAAATCAGCCGTTTTTGCTCGAACATTAAATGCCTCCAAATGGTATTTATTTCACTTCCCGAGCCCCTGGAAGCATGAAAATCACTTTAAACATGCTAATTTTAGCTCTAACACTGATGATCCACCTACAAATGTGAACTGACGTTCAAAAATAAAACATTTGAAAACGGACCATTTTCCACATTTCTGAAGCATGACGTAATGGGGGGGTGTTATCTCTTTTGTCGAAAATCAGCCGTTTTTGCTCGAACATTAAATGCCTCCAAATGGTTTTTAATTAACTTCCCGGGGTGAAGAAACCCTTTTTGAGAACTCAGAGTGAGTAAATTGGCCATTTTCATGCACTTTTAACCATTCCATAAATCTTGTGTTTTGGGCCCCTGGAAGCATGAAAATCACTTTAAACATGCTAATTTTAGCTCTAACACTGATGATCCACCTACAAATGTGAACTGACGTTCAAAAATAAAACATTTGAAAACGGACCATTTTCCACATTTCTGAAGCATGACGTAATGGGGGGGTGTTATCTCTTTTGTCGAAAATCAGCAGTTTTTGCTCGAACATTAAATGCCTCCAAATGGTATTTAATTAACTTCCCGAGCCCCTGGAAGCATGAAAATTACTTTAAACATGCTAATTTTAGCTCTAACACTGATGATCCACCTACAAATGTGAACTGACGTTCAAAAATAAAACATTTGAAAACCGACCATTTTCCACATTTCTGAAGCATGACGTAATGGGGGGGTGTTATCTCTTTTGTCGAAAATCAGCCGTTTTTGCTCGAACATTAAATGCCTCCAAATGGTATTTATTTCACTTCCCGTGGTGAAGAAACGCTTTTTGAGAACTCAGAGTGAGTAAATAAGCCATTTTCATGCACTTTTAAAAATTCCATTAATCTTGTGTTTTGGGCCCCTGGAAGCATGAAAATCACTTTAAACATGCTAATTTTAGCTCTAACACTGATGATCCACCTACAAATGTGAACTGACGTTCAAAAATAAAACATTTGAAAACGGACCATTTTCCACATTTCTGAAGCATGACGTAATGGGGGGGTGTTATCTCTTTTGTCGAAAATCAGCCGTTTTTGCTCGAACATTAAATGCCTCCAAATGGTATTTAATTAACTTCCCGGGGTGAAGAAACCCTTTTTGAGAACTCAGAGTGAGTAAATTGGCCATTTTCATGCACTTTTAACCATTCCATAAATCTTGTGTTTTGGGCCCCTGGAAGCATGAAAATCACTTTAAACATGCTAATTTTAGCTCTAACACTGATGATCCACCTACAAATGTGAACTGACGTTCAAAAATAAAACATTTGAAAACGGACCATTTTCCACATTTCTGAAGCATGACGTAATGGGGGGGTGTTATCTCTTTTGTCGAAAATCAGCCGTTTTTGCTCGAACATTAAATGCCTCCAAATGGTATTTAATTAACTTCCCGGGGTGAAGAAACCCTTTTTGAGAACTCAGAGTGAGTAAATTGGCCATTTTCATGCACTTTTAACCATTCCATAAATCTTGTGTTTTGGGCCCCTGGAAGCATGAAAATCACTTTAAACATGCCAATTTTAGCTCTAACACTGATGATCCACCTACAAATGTGAACTGACGTTCAAAAATAAAACATTTGAAAACGGACCATTTTCCACATTTCTGAAGCATGACGTAATGGGGGGTGTTATCTCTTTTGTCGAAAATCAGCCGTTTTTGCTCGAACATTAAATGCCTCCAAATGGTATTTATTTCACTTCCCGGGGTGAAGAAACCCTTTTTGAGAACTCAGAGTGAGTAAATTGGCCATTTTCATGCACTTTTAACCATTCCATTAATCTTGTGTTTTGGGCCCCTGGAAGCATGAAAATCACTTTAAACATGCTAATTTTAGCTCTAACACTGATGATCCACCTACAAATGTGAACTGACGTTCAAAAATAAAACATTTGAAAACGGACCATTTTCCACATTTCTGAAGCATGACGTAATGGGGGGGTGTTATCTCTTTTGTCGAAAATCAGCCGTTTTTGCTCGAACATTAAATGCCTCCAAATGGTATTTAATTAACTTCCCGAGCCCCTGGAAGCATGAAAATCACTTTAAACATGCTAATTTTAGCTCTAACACTGATGATCCACCTACAAATGTGAACTGACGTTCAAAAATAAAACATTTGAAAACGGACCATTTTCCACATTTCTGAAGCATGACGTAATGGGGGGGGTGTTATCTCTTTTGTCGAAAATCAGCCGTTTTTGCTCGAACATTAAATGCCTCCAAATGGTATTTATTTCACTTTTTTTGGGCCCCTGGAAGCATGAAAATCACTTTAAACATGCTAATTTTAGCTCTAACACTGATGATCCACCTACAAATGTGAACTGACGTTCAAAAATAAAACATTTGAAAACGGACCATTTTCCACATTTCTGAAGCATGACGTAATGGGGGGGTGTTATCTCTTTTGTCGAAAATCAGCCGTTTTTGCTCGAACATTAAATGCCTCCAAATGGTATTTAATTAACTTCCCGAGCCCCTGGAAGCATGAAAATCACTTTAAACATGCTAATTTTAGCTCTAACACTGATGATCCACCTACAAATGTGAACTGACGTTCAAAAATAAAACATTTGAAAACGGACCATTTTCCACATTTCTGAAGCATGACGTAATGGGGGGGTGTTATCTCTTTTGTCGAAAATCAGCCGTTTTTGCTCGAACATTAAATGCCTCCAAATGGTATTTATTTCACTTCCCGAGCCCCTGGAAGCATGAAAATCACTTTAAACATGCTAATTTTAGCTCTAACACTGATGATCCACCTACAAATGTGAACTGACGTTCAAAAATAAAACATTTGAAAACGGACCATTTTCCACATTTCTGAAGCATGACGTAATGGGGGGGTGTTATCTCTTTTGTCGAAAATCAGCCGTTTTTGCTCGAACATTAAATGCCTCCAAATGGTATTTAATTAACTTCCCGGGGTGAAGAAACCCTTTTTGAGAACTCAGAGTGAGTAAATTGGCCATTTTCATGCACTTTTAACCATTCCATAAATCTTGTGTTTTGGGCCCCTGGAAGCATGAAAATCACTTTAAACATGCTAATTTTAGCTCTAACACTGATGATCCACCTACAAATGTGAACTGACGTTCAAAAATAAAACATTTGAAAACGGACCATTTTCCACATTTCTGAAGCATGACGTAATGGGGGGGTGTTATCTCTTTTGTCGAAAATCAGCCGTTTTTGCTCGAACATTAAATGCCTCCAAATGGTATTTAATTAACTTCCCGAGCCCCTGGAAGCATGAAAATCACTTTAAACATGCTAATTTTAGCTCTAACACTGATGATCCACCTACAAATGTGAACTGACGTTCAAAAATAAAACATTTGAAAACGGACCATTTTCCACATTTCTGAAGCATGACGTAATGGGGGGGTGTTATCTCTTTTGTCAAAAATCAGCCGTTTTTGCTCGAACATTAAATGCCTCCAAATGGTATTTATTTCACTTCCCGAGCCCCTGGAAGCATGAAAATCACTTTAAACATGCTAATTTTAGCTCTAACACTGATGATCCACCTACAAATGTGAACTGACGTTCAAAAATAAAACATTTGAAAACGGACCATTTTCCACATTTCTGAAGCATGACGTAATGGGGGGGTGTTATCTCTTTTGTCGAAAATCAGCCGTTTTTGCTCGAACATTAAATGCCTCCAAATGGTTTTTAATTAACTTCCCGGGGTGAAGAAACCCTTTTTGAGAACTCAGAGTGAGTAAATTGGCCATTTTCATGCACTTTTAACCATTCCATAAATCTTGTGTTTTGGGCCCCTGGAAGCATGAAAATCACTTTAAACATGCTAATTTTAGCTCTAACACTGATGATCCACCTACAAATGTGAACTGACGTTCAAAAATAAAACATTTGAAAACGGACCATTTTCCACATTTCTGAAGCATGACGTAATGGGGGGGTGTTATCTCTTTTGTCGAAAATCAGCAGTTTTTGCTCGAACATTAAATGCCTCCAAATGGTATTTAATTAACTTCCCGAGCCCCTGGAAGCATGAAAATTACTTTAAACATGCTAATTTTAGCTCTAACACTGATGATCCACCTACAAATGTGAACTGACGTTCAAAAATAAAACATTTGAAAACCGACCATTTTCCACATTTCTGAAGCATGACGTAATGGGGGGGTGTTATCTCTTTTGTCGAAAATCAGCCGTTTTTGCTCGAACATTAAATGCCTCCAAATGGTATTTATTTCACTTCCCGTGGTGAAGAAACGCTTTTTGAGAACTCAGAGTGAGTAAATAAGCCATTTTCATGCACTTTTAAAAATTCCATTAATCTTGTGTTTTGGGCCCCTGGAAGCATGAAAATCACTTTAAACATGCTAATTTTAGCTCTAACACTGATGATCCACCTACAAATGTGAACTGACGTTCAAAAATAAAACATTTGAAAACGGACCATTTTCCACATTTCTGAAGCATGACGTAATGGGGGGGTGTTATCTCTTTTGTCGAAAATCAGCCGTTTTTGCTCGAACATTAAATGCCTCCAAATGGTATTTAATTAACTTCCCGGGGTGAAGAAACCCTTTTTGAGAACTCAGAGTGAGTAAATTGGCCATTTTCATGCACTTTTAACCATTCCATAAATCTTGTGTTTTGGGCCCCTGGAAGCATGAAAATCACTTTAAACATGCTAATTTTAGCTCTAACACTGATGATCCACCTACAAATGTGAACTGACGTTCAAAAATAAAACATTTGAAAACGGACCATTTTCCACATTTCTGAAGCATGACGTAATGGGGGGGTGTTATCTCTTTTGTCGAAAATCAGCCGTTTTTGCTCGAACATTAAATGCCTCCAAATGGTATTTAATTAACTTCCCGGGGTGAAGAAACCCTTTTTGAGAACTCAGAGTGAGTAAATTGGCCATTTTCATGCACTTTTAACCATTCCATAAATCTTGTGTTTTGGGCCCCTGGAAGCATGAAAATCACTTTAAACATGCTAATTTTAGCTCTAACACTGATGATCCACCTACAAATGTGAACTGACGTTCAAAAATAAAACATTTGAAAACGGACCATTTTCCACATTTCTGAAGCATGACGTAATGGGGGGGTGTTATCTCTTTTGTCGAAAATCAGCCGTTTTTGCTCGAACATTAAATGCCTCCAAATGGTATTTAATTAACTTCCCGAGCCCCTGGAAGCATGAAAATCACTTTAAACATGCTAATTTTAGCTCTAACACTGATGATCCACCTACAAATTTGAACTGACGTTCAAAAATAAAACATTTGAAAACGGACCATTTTCCACATTTCTGAAGCATGACGTAATGGGGGGGTGTTATCTCTTTTGTCGAAAATCAGCCGTTTTTGCTCGAACATTAAATGCCTCCAAATGGTATTTAATTAACTTCCCGGGGTGAAGAAACCCTTTTTGAGAACTCAGAGTGAGTAAATTGGCCATTTTCATGCACTTTTAACCATTCCATAAATCTTGTGTTTTGGGCCCCTGGAAGCATGAAAATCACTTTAAACATGCTAATTTTAGCTCTAACACTGATGATCCACCTACAAATGTGAACTGACGTTCAAAAATAAAACATTTGAAAACGGACCATTTTCCACATTTCTGAAGCATGACGTAATGGGGGGGTGTTATCTCTTTTGTCGAAAATCAGCCGTTTTTGCTCGAACATTAAATGCCTCCAAATGGTATTTAAGTAACTTCCCGAGCCCCTGGAAGCATGAAAATCACTTTAAACATGCTAATTTTAGCTCTAACACTGATGATCCACCTACAAATGTGAACTGACGTTCAAAAATAAAACATTTGAAAACGGACCATTTTCCACATTTCTGAAGCATGACGTAATGGGGGGGTGTTATCTCTTTTGTCGAAAATCAGCCGTTTTTGCTCGAACATTAAATGCCTCCAAATGGTATTTATTTCACTTCCCGGGGTGAAGAAACCCTTTTTGAGAACTCAGAGTGAGTAAATTGGCCATTTTCATGCACTTTTAACCATTCCATTAATCTTGTGTTTTGGGCCCCTGGAAGCATGAAAATCACTTTAAACATGCTAATTTTAGCTCTAACACTGATGATCCACCTACAAATGTGAACTGACGTTCAAAAATAAAACATTTGAAAACGGACCATTTTCCACATTTCTGAAGCATGACGTAATGGGGGGGTGTTATCTCTTTTGTCGAAAATCAGCCGTTTTTGCTCGAACATTAAATGCCTCCAAATGGTATTTAATTAACTTCCCGAGCCCCTGGAAGCATGAAAATCACTTTAAACATGCTAATTTTAGCTCTAACACTGATGATCCACCTACAAATGTGAACTGACGTTCAAAAATAAAACATTTGAAAACGGACCATTTTCCACATTTCTGAAGCATGACGTAATGGGGGGGGTGTTATCTCTTTTGTCGAAAATCAGCCGTTTTTGCTCGAACATTAAATGCCTCCAAATGGTATTTATTTCACTTCCCGGGGTGAAGAAACCCTTTTTGAGAACTCAGAGTGAGTAAATTGGCCATTTTCATGCACTTTTAACCATTCCATTAATCTTGTGTTTTGGGCCCCTGGAAGCATGAAAATCACTTTAAACATGCTAATTTTAGCTCTAACACTGATGATCCACCTACAAATGTGAACTGACGTTCAAAAATAAAACATTTGAAAACGGACCATTTTCCACATTTCTGAAGCATGACGTAATGGGGGGGTGTTATCTCTTTTGTCGAAAATCAGCCGTTTTTGCTCGAACATTAAATGCCTCCAAATGGTATTTAATTAACTTCCCGGGGTGAAGAAACCCTTTTTGAGAACTCAGAGTGAGTAAATTGGCCATTTTCATGCACTTTTAACCATTCCATAAATCTTGTGTTTTGGGCCCCTGGAAGCATGAAAATCACTTTAAACATGCTAATTTTAGCTCTAACACTGATGATCCACCTACAAATGTGAACTGACGTTCAAAAATAAAACATTTGAAAACGGACCATTTTCCACATTTCTGAAGCATGACGTAATGGGGGGGTGTTATCTCTTTTGTCGAAAATCAGCCGTTTTTGCTCGAACATTAAATGCCTCCAAATGGTATTTATTTCACTTCCCGAGCCCCTGGAAGCATGAAAATCACTTTAAACATGCTAATTTTAGCTCTAACACTGATGATCCACCTACAAATGTGAACTGACGTTCAAAAATAAAACATTTGAAAACGGACCATTTTCCACATTTCTGAAGCATGACGTAATGGGGGGGTGTTATCTCTTTTGTCGAAAATCAGCCGTTTTTGCTCGAACATTAAATGCCTCCAAATGGTATTTAATTAACTTCCCGGGGTGAAGAAACCCTTTTTGAGAACTCAGAGTGAGTAAATTGGCCATTTTCATGCACTTTTAACCATTCCATAAATCTTGTGTTTTGGGCCCCTGGAAGCATGAAAATCACTTTAAACATGCTAATTTTAGCTCTAACACTGATGATCCACCTACAAATGTGAACTGACGTTCAAAAATAAAACATTTGAAAACGGACCATTTTCCACATTTCTGAAGCATGACGTAATGGGGGGGGTGTTATCTCTTTTGTCGAAAATCAGCCGTTTTTGCTCGAACATTAAATGCCTCCAAATGGTATTTATTTCACTTCCCGGGGTGAAGAAACCCTTTTTGAGAACTCAGAGTGAGTAAATTGGCCATTTTCATGCACTTTTAACCATTCCATTAATCTTGTGTTTTGGGCCCCTGGAAGCATGAAAATCACTTTAAACATGCTAATTTTAGCTCTAACACTGATGATCCACCTACAAATGTGAACTGACGTTCAAAAATAAAACATTTGAAAACGGACCATTTTCCACATTTCTGAAGCATGACGTAATGGGGGGGTGTTATCTCTTTTGTCGAAAATCAGCTGTTTTTGCTCGAACATTAAATGCCTCCAAATGGTATTTAATTAACTTCCCGAGCCCCTGGAAGCATGAAAATCACTTTAAACATGCTAATTTTAGCTCTAACACTGATGATCCACCTACAAATGTGAACTGACGTTCAAAAATAAAACATTTGAAAACGGACCATTTTCCACATTTCTGAAGCATGACGTAATGGGGGGGTGTTATCTCTTTTGTCGAAAATCAGCCGTTTTTGCTCGAACATTAAATGCCTCCAAATGGTATTTAATTAACTTCCCGAGCCCCTGGAAGCATGAAAATCACTTTAAACATGCTAATTTTAGCTCTAACACTGATGATCCACCTACAAATGTGAACTGACGTTCAAAAATAAAACATTTGAAAACGGACCATTTTCCACATTTCTGAAGCATGACGTAATGGGGGGGTGTTATCTCTTTTGTCGAAAATCAGCCGTTTTTGCTCGAACATTAAATGCCTCCAAATGGTATTTATTTCACTTCCCGGGGTGAAGAAACCCTTTTTGAGAACTCAGAGTGAGTAAATTGGCCATTTTCATGCACTTTTAACCATTCCATTAATCTTGTGTTTTGGACCCCTGGAAGCATGAAAATCACTTTAAACATGCTAATTTTAGCTCTAACACTGATGATCCACCTACAAATGTGAACTGACGTTCAAAAATAAAACATTTGAAAATGGACCATTTTCCACATTTCTGAAGCATGACGTAATGGGGGGGTGTTATCTCTTTTGTCGAAAATCAGCCGTTTTTGCTCGAACATTAAATGCCTCCAAATGGTATTTAATTAACTTCCCGGGGTGAAGAAACCCTTTTTGAGAACTCAGAGTGAGTAAATTGGCCATTTTCATGCACTTTTAACCATTCCATAAATCTTGTGTTTTGGGCCCCTGGAAGCATGAAAATCACTTTAAACATGCTAATTTTAGCTCTAACACTGATGATCCACCTACAAATGTGAACTGACGTTCAAAAATAAAACATTTGAAAACGGACCATTTTCCACATTTCTGAAGCATGACGTAATGGGGGGGTGTTATCTCTTTTGTCGAAAATCAGCCGTTTTTGCTCGAACATTAAATGCCTCCAAATGGTATTTAATTAACTTCCCGGGGTGAAGAAACCCTTTTTGAGAACTCAGAGTGAGTAAATTGGCCATTTTCATGCACTTTTAACCATTCCATAAATCTTGTGTTTTGGGCCCCTGGAAGCATGAAAATCACTTTAAACATGCTAATTTTAGCTCTAACACTGATGATCCACCTACAAATGTGAACTGACGTTCAAAAATAAAACATTTGAAAACGGACCATTTTCCACATTTCTGAAGCATGACGTAATGGGGGGGGTGTTATCTCTTTTGTCGAAAATCAGCCGTTTTTGCTCGAACATTAAATGCCTCCAAATGGTATTTAATTAACTTCCCGAGCCCCTGGAAGCATGAAAATCACTTTAAACATGCTAATTTTAGCTCTAACACTGATGATCCACCTACAAATTTGAACTGACGTTCAAAAATAAAACATTTGAAAACGGACCATTTTCCACATTTCTGAAGCATGACGTAATGGGGGGTGTTATCTCTTTTGTCGAAAATCAGCCGTTTTTGCTCGAACATTAAATGCCTCCAAATGGTATTTAATTAACTTCCCGGGGTGAAGAAACCCTTTTTGAGAACTCAGAGTGAGTAAATTGGCCATTTTCATGCACTTTTAACCATTCCATAAATCTTGTGTTTTGGGCCCCTGGAAGCATGAAAATCACTTTAAACATGCTAATTTTAGCTCTAACACTGATGATCCACCTACAAATGTGAACTGACGTTCAAAAATAAAACATTTGAAAACGGACCATTTTCCACATTTCTGAAGCATGACGTAATGGGGGGGTGTTATCTCTTTTGTCGAAAATCAGCCGTTTTTGCTCGAACATTAAATGCCTCCAAATGGTATTTAATTAACTTCCCGAGCCCCTGGAAGCATGAAAATCACTTTAAACATGCTAATTTTAGCTCTAACACTGATGATCCACCTACAAATGTGAACTGACGTTCAAAAATAAAACATTTGAAAACGGACCATTTTCCACATTTCTGAAGCATGACGTAATGGGGGGGTGTTATCTCTTTCGTCGAAAATCAGCCGTTTTTGCTCGAACATTAAATGCCTCCAAATGGTATTTATTTCACTTCCCGGGGTGAAGAAACCCTTTTTGAGAACTCAGAGTGAGTAAATTGGCCATTTTCATGCACTTTTAACCATTCCATTAATCTTGTGTTTTGGGCCCCTGGAAGCATGAAAATCACTTTAAACATGCTAATTTTAGCTCTAACACTGATGATCCACCTACAAATGTGAACTGACGTTCAAAAATAAAACATTTGAAAACGGACCATTTTCCACATTTCTGAAGCATGACGTAATGGGGGGGTGTTATCTCTTTTGTCGAAAATCAGCCGTTTTTGCTCGAACATTAAATGCCTCCAAATGGTATTTATTTCACTTCCCGGGGTGAAGAAACCCTTTTTGAGAACTCAGAGTGAGTAAATTGGCCATTTTCATGCACTTTTAACCATTCCATTAATCTTGTGTTTTGGGCCCCTTGAAGCATGAAAATCACTTTAAACATGCTAATTTTAGCTCTAACACTGATGATCCACCTACAAATGTGAACTGACGTTCAAAAATAAAACATTTGAAAACGGACCATTTTCCACATTTCTGAAGCATGACGTAATGGGGGGGTGTTATCTCTTTTGTCGAAAATCAGCCGTTTTTGCTCGAACATTAAATGCCTCCAAATGGTATTTAATTAACTTCCCGGGGTGAAGAAACCCTTTTTGAGAACTCAGAGTGAGTAAATTGGCCATTTTCATGCACTTTTAACCATTCCATAAATCTTGTGTTTTGGGCCCCTGGAAGCATGAAAATCACTTTAAACATGCTAATTTTAGCTCTAACACTGATGATCCACCTACAAATGTGAACTGACGTTCAAAAATAAAACATTTGAAAACGGACCATTTTCCACATTTCTGAAGCATGACGTAATGGGGGGGTGTTATCTCTTTTGTCGAAAATCAGCCGTTTTTGCTCGAACATTAAATGCCTCCAAATGGTATTTAATTAACTTCCCGGGGTGAAGAAACCCTTTTTGAGAACTCAGAGTGAGTAAATTGGCCATTTTCATGCACTTTTAACCATTCCATAAATCTTGTGTTTTGGGCCCCTGGAAGCATGAAAATCACTTTAAACATGCTAATTTTAGCTCTAACACTGATGATCCACCTACAAATGTGAACTGACGTTCAAAAATAAAACATTTGAAAACGGACCATTTTCCACATTTCTGAAGCATGACGTAATGGGGGGGTGTTATCTCTTTTGTCGAAAATCAGCCGTTTTTGCTCGAACATTAAATGCCTCCAAATGGTATTTAATTAACTTCCCGAGCCCCTGGAAGCATGAAAATCACTTTAAACATGCTAATTTTAGCTCTAACACTGATGATCCACCTACAAATGTGAACTGACGTTCAAAAATAAAACATTTGAAAACAGACCATTTTCCACATTTCTGAAGCATGACGTAATGGGGGGGTGTTATCTCTTTTGTCGAAAATCAGCCGTTTTTGCTCGAACATTAAATGCCTCCAAATGGTATTTAATTAACTTCCCGGGGTGAAGAAACCCTTTTTGAGAACTCAGAGTGAGTAAATTGGCCATTTTCATGCACTTTTAACCATTCCATAAATCTTGTGTTTTGGGCCCCTGGAAGCATGAAAATCACTTTAAACATGCTAATTTTAGCTCTAACACTGATGATCCACCTACAAATGTGAACTGACGTTCAAAAATAAAACATTTGAAAACGGACCATTTTCCACATTTCTGAAGCATGACGTAATGGGGGGGTGTTATCTCTTTTGTCGAAAATCAGCCGTTTTTGCTCGAACATTAAATGCCTCCAAATGGTATTTAATTAACTTCCCGGGGTGAAGAAACCCTTTTTGAGAACTCAGAGTGAGTAAATTGGCCATTTTCATGCACTTTTAACCATTCCATAAATCTTGTGTTTTGGGCCCCTGGAAGCATGAAAATCACTTTAAACATGCTAATTTTAGCTCTAACACTGATGATCCACCTACAAATGTGAACTGACGTTCAAAAATAAAACATTTGAAAACGGACCATTTTCCACATTTCTGAAGCATGACGTAATGGGGGGGTGTTATCTCTTTTGTCGAAAATCAGCCGTTTTTGCTCGAACATTAAATGCCTCCAAATGGTATTTAATTAACTTCCCGAGCCCCTGGAAGCATGAAAATCACTTTAAACATGCTAATTTTAGCTCTAACACTGATGATCCACCTACAAATGTGAACTGACGTTCAAAAATAAAACATTTGAAAACGGACCATTTTCCACATTTCTGAAGCATGACGTAATGGGGGGGTGTTATCTCTTTTGTCGAAAATCAGCCGTTTTTGCTCGAACATTAAATGCCTCCAAATGGTATTTATTTCACTTCCCGGGGTGAAGAAACCCTTTTTGAGAACTCAGAGTGAGTAAATTGGCCATTTTCATGCACTTTTAACCATTCCATTAATCTTGTGTTTTGGGCCCCTGGAAGCATGAAAATCACTTTAAACATGCTAATTTTAGCTCTAACACTGATGATCCACCTACAAATGTGAACTGACGTTCAAAAATAAAACATTTGAAAACGGACCATTTTCCACATTTCTGAAGCATGACGTAATTGGGGGGTGTTATCTCTTTTGTCGAAAATCAGCCGTTTTTGCTCGAACATTAAATGCCTCCAAATGGTATTTATTTCACTTCCCGAGCCCCTGGAAGCATGAAAATCACTTTAAACATGCCAATTTTAGCTCTAACACTGATGATCCACCTACAAATGTGAACTGACGTTCAAAAATAAAACATTTGAAAACGGACCATTTTCCACATTTCTGAAGCATGACGTAATGGGGGGTGTTATCTCTTTTGTCGAAAATCAGCCGTTTTTGCTCGAACATTAAATGCCTCCAAATGGTATTTATTTCACTTCCCGGGGTGAAGAAACCCTTTTTGAGAACTCAGAGTGAGTAAATTGGCCATTTTCATGCACTTTTAACCATTCCATTAATCTTGTGTTTTGGGCCCCTGGAAGCATGAAAATCACTTTAAACATGCTAATTTTAGCTCTAACACTGATGATCCACCTACAAATGTGAACTGACGTTCAAAAATAAAACATTTGAAAACGGACCATTTTCCACATTTCTGAAGCATGACGTAATGGGGGGGTGTTATCTCTTTTGTCGAAAATCAGCCGTTTTTGCTCGAACATTAAATGCCTCCAAATGGTATTTAATTAACTTCCCGAGCCCCTGGAAGCATGAAAATCACTTTAAACATGCTAATTTTAGCTCTAACACTGATGATCCACCTACAAATGTGAACTGACGTTCAAAAATAAAACATTTGAAAACGGACCATTTTCCACATTTCTGAAGCATGACGTAATGGGGGGGGTGTTATCTCTTTTGTCGAAAATCAGCCGTTTTTGCTCGAACATTAAATGCCTCCAAATGGTATTTATTTCACTTTTTTTGGGCCCCTGGAAGCATGAAAATCACTTTAAACATGCTAATTTTAGCTCTAACACTGATGATCCACCTACAAATGTGAACTGACGTTCAAAAATAAAACATTTGAAAACGGACCATTTTCCACATTTCTGAAGCATGACGTAATGGGGGGGTGTTATCTCTTTTGTCGAAAATCAGCCGTTTTTGCTCGAACATTAAATGCCTCCAAATGGTATTTAATTAACTTCCCGAGCCCCTGGAAGCATGAAAATCACTTTAAACATGCTAATTTTAGCTCTAACACTGATGATCCACCTACAAATGTGAACTGACGTTCAAAAATAAAACATTTGAAAACGGACCATTTTCCACATTTCTGAAGCATGACGTAATGGGGGGGTGTTATCTCTTTTGTCGAAAATCAGCCGTTTTTGCTCGAACATTAAATGCCTCCAAATGGTATTTATTTCACTTCCCGAGCCCCTGGAAGCATGAAAATCACTTTAAACATGCTAATTTTAGCTCTAACACTGATGATCCACCTACAAATGTGAACTGACGTTCAAAAATAAAACATTTGAAAACGGACCATTTTCCACATTTCTGAAGCATGACGTAATGGGGGGGTGTTATCTCTTTTGTCGAAAATCAGCCGTTTTTGCTCGAACATTAAATGCCTCCAAATGGTATTTAATTAACTTCCCGGGGTGAAGAAACCCTTTTTGAGAACTCAGAGTGAGTAAATTGGCCATTTTCATGCACTTTTAACCATTCCATAAATCTTGTGTTTTGGGCCCCTGGAAGCATGAAAATCACTTTAAACATGCTAATTTTAGCTCTAACACTGATGATCCACCTACAAATGTGAACTGACGTTCAAAAATAAAACATTTGAAAACGGACCATTTTCCACATTTCTGAAGCATGACGTAATGGGGGGGTGTTATCTCTTTTGTCGAAAATCAGCCGTTTTTGCTCGAACATTAAATGCCTCCAAATGGTATTTAATTAACTTCCCGGGGTGAAGAAACCCTTTTTGAGAACTCAGAGTGAGTAAATTGGCCATTTTCATGCACTTTTAACCATTCCATAAATCTTGTGTTTTGGGCCCCTGGAAGCATGAAAATCACTTTAAACATGCTAATTTTAGCTCTAACACTGATGATCCACCTACAAATGTGAACTGACGTTCAAAAATAAAACATTTGAAAACGGACCATTTTCCACATTTCTGAAGCATGACGTAATGGGGGGGTGTTATCTCTTTTGTCGAAAATCAGCCGTTTTTGCTCGAACATTAAATGCCTCCAAATGGTATTTAATTAACTTCCCGAGCCCCTGGAAGCATGAAAATCACTTTAAACATGCTAATTTTAGCTCTAACACTGATGATCCACCTACAAATGTGAACTGACGTTCAAAAATAAAACATTTGAAAACGGACCATTTTCCACATTTCTGAAGCATGACGTAATGGGGGGGTGTTATCTCTTTTGTCGAAAATCAGCCGTTTTTGCTCGAACATTAAATGCCTCCAAATGGTATTTATTTCACTTCCCGGGGTGAAGAAACCCTTTTTGAGAACTCAGAGTGAGTAAATTGGCCATTTTCATGCACTTTTAACCATTCCATTAATCTTGTGTTTTGGACCCCTGGAAGCATGAAAATCACTTTAAACATGCAAATTTTAGCTCTAACACTGATGATCCACCTACAAATGTGAACTGACGTTCAAAAATAAAACATTTGAAAATGGACCATTTTCCACATTTCTGAAGCATGACGTAATGGGGGGGTGTTATCTCTTTTGTCGAAAATCAGCCGTTTTTGCTCGAACATTAAATGCCTCCAAATGGTATTTAATTAACTTCCCGGGGTGAAGAAACCCTTTTTGAGAACTCAGAGTGAGTAAATTGGCCATTTTCATGCACTTTTAACCATTCCATAAATCTTGTGTTTTGGGCCCCTGGAAGCATGAAAATCACTTTAAACATGCTAATTTTAGCTCTAACACTGATGATCCACCTACAAATGTGAACTGACGTTCAAAAATAAAACATTTGAAAACGGACCATTTTCCACATTTCTGAAGCATGACGTAATGGGGGGGTGTTATCTCTTTTGTCGAAAATCAGCCGTTTTTGCTCGAACATCAAATGCCTCCAAATGGTATTTAATTAACTTCCCGGGGTGAAGAAACCCTTTTTGAGAACTCAGAGTGAGTAAATTGGCCATTTTCATGCACTTTTAACCATTCCATAAATCTTGTGTTTTGGGCCCCTGGAAGCATTAAAATCACTTTAAACATGCTAATTTTAGCTCTAACACTGATGATCCACCTACAAATGTGAACTGACGTTCAAAAATAAAACATTTGAAAACGGACCATTTTCCACATTTCTGAAGCATGACGTAATGGGGGGGGGTGTTATCTCTTTTGTCGAAAATCAGCCGTTTTTGCTCGAACATTAAATGCCTCCAAATGGTATTTAATTAACTTCCCGAGCCCCTGGAAGCATGAAAATCACTTTAAACATGCTAATTTTAGCTCTAACACTGATGATCCACCTACAAATTTGAACTGACGTTCAAAAATAAAACATTTGAAAACGGACCATTTTCCACATTTCTGAAGCATGACGTAATGGGGGGTGTTATCTCTTTTGTCGAAAATCAGCCGTTTTTGCTCGAACATTAAATGCCTCCAAATGGTATTTAATTAACTTCCCGGGGTGAAGAAACCCTTTTTGAGAACTCAGAGTGAGTAAATTGGCCATTTTCATGCACTTTTAACCATTCCATAAATCTTGTGTTTTGGGCCCCTGGAAGCATGAAAATCACTTTAAACATGCTAATTTTAGCTCTAACACTGATGATCCACCTACAAATGTGAACTGACGTTCAAAAATAAAACATTTGAAAACGGACCATTTTCCACATTTCTGAAGCATGACGTAATGGGGGGGTGTTATCTCTTTTGTCGAAAATCAGCCGTTTTTGCTCGAACATTAAATGCCTCCAAATGGTATTTAATTAACTTCCCGAGCCCCTGGAAGCATGAAAATCACTTTAAACATGCTAATTTTAGCTCTAACACTGATGATCCACCTACAAATGTGAACTGACGTTCAAAAATAAAACATTTGAAAACGGACCATTTTCCACATTTCTGAAGCATGACGTAATGGGGGGGTGTTATCTCTTTTGTCGAAAATCAGCCGTTTTTGCTCGAACATTAAATGCCTCCAAATGGTATTTATTTCACTTCCCGAGCCCCTAGAAGCATGAAAATCACTTTAAACATGCTAATTTTAGCTCTAACACTGATGATCCACCTACAAATGTGAACTGACGTTCAAAAATAAAACATTTGAAAACGGACCATTTTCCACATTTCTGAAGCATGACGTAATGGGGGGGTGTTATCTCTTTTGTCGAAAATCAGCCGTTTTTGCTCGAACATTAAATGCCTCCAAATGGTATTTATTTCACTTCCCGGGGTGAAGAAACCCTTTTTGAGAACTCAGAGTGAGTAAATTGGCCATTTTCATGCACTTTTAACCATTCCATT